>NW_011889121.1:1369798-1376770 GCF_000151845.1 Pteropus vampyrus
ATTCAAAACCAGGTTTGTCTGAATCCAAAAATTTTCACTACTCTACACTTATTTTCCTTTGTTCCAAATGAAAAGGAAACCCATTTTTTTTTTTTAAATATTAAAGAAAAGTCAACATGACTTTCCTGTTTCTTGCTATACACTAAAGTCTGGTTGTTACTACTGTGCTATGTTGGATTACATCAGAATTTGGTCGGAGTCTCTAAAACCAGGATTCTAATAAATTCTAAATATTTTCATTTACCTAATATATGATCTTTAGTTGCATAATTGATATCTTCATGACATTATAAAATACTTTCTCTAGTTTATTTTTACTTTGGAATCTCTCTTAATTTGCTAAAATCTCTAAATTTCCAATCTATTCTTGTTTTCTGACCTCTAAATTGATATTAAGTATAGATTACATAGGTTACTTATGGCATATAATAGGGTTAAGACAATGGCTAGCACTAGAAGTTTTGCACTTGGAAAAATAGTTCAATTATATGAGACTGTGGCTTATCCCTTGATATTTAAAAAAACTAACTTTGAAAGAATTTTTTTTTCATGGAAATATAGCTCTGTATTTAAAGACAGTTAAATGCAACTCTAGCTAGAGTCTATGAGACGTCACAATGTAGAAGAGTCATAATCTAGGATAAGTGCACAGTTTTCACAGAGAGACCTCGACAAATTCTTTAACAGTCTCAGTCGAGCTTTTAATTTCAGCTAAATAATTTGATTAAATCACTTTTAATTTCTCATTTAAAAAAAGCTTGACAGTTTAAGAATGCAGCATCCTGTGCTAGATGTCTAGGTTCAAATCCTGACTGCACTGTTTCCTGTAAACTTTATGCCATGAGAAGTCATCTGACCTTTCTGTGCCTCACTTTTCCCATTTGCAAAAGGAGGCAATAAAAAAAACAAAAAACAAAAAACTTTATAATGCTGTTTTTTAATTAAATTTATTGGGGTGACATTGGTTAATAAAATTATATAGGTTTCAAGTGTACGATTTTATAATGCTGTTTTAACAGTTAAATATGTTCATATGTATAAAATACTTAAAAGAGTGCTTGATAAAAATCCATTTACTTTTTAGCTACTGCGATTACTGCCTTCCATGACTCTTTCTTACTTGGGTTTGGGAAACCCTTATGCCACTTCTCACTTTCTCATTGGAGGGAAGAAGTATTTGTTTTTGTGTTTTGTTAAAATTGGTAAAGTAAAAGCCATTACTGTAATCACAAGAATAAAAACTGTAAAGAAAGCTATAACAAAGACAAAAAGACAAATCAATATAACCATCAACAGCATAATAATCTCATTTATTGCACCCTTTATTGCAGGAATAGGCAAACTATGGTCCATGGAATAAATATGGCCCACCACCTGTTTTTGTAAATAAGGTTTTATTGAACACAGCCACACTCATTCATTTTCATATTTTTATGGCTGCTTTCTCACTATAGCATCAGAGTAGTTACAAAATAAACTATATGGGGGCCAAATACTAAAATTGTGACTGTCTGGCTCTTCAGAAAAAAAATTTGCTGATTCTCACTGCTCTATAGTGTGAAGTTGAGAGGACCTATCTCTCCCAACATTCAGATGGATACAAAATGGTATGGTTCACAGTAGCCATATTGCTTTGCTCTCTCTCAAAAATATGCATTGACTACCCATGACCAGATTAAAATTTGCATTCCTCAGTCTGGCACTGAGTATCATTTTTATTATAAACCATTCTACCTTTCAACCTCATCCTTTACTATCCCTTGTCTCCTTCCTATAACCCCACACTTCTACTCTAGGCAAATCAAAACACTTACAACTCTGTGTAAATGCTGGTGGTATAAAGGCTGTCTCCCATTTTTTAATTCTCCTTTCCCTTTTCCTTGAGCCCAATATGCCCCTATCCTTGAACTGTCCACTCTGATGCTAATTCTTCCGTGAGCTTTCCACACTCAACTCTCAAGCAGGAAATTAGCTTTTTTTCCTTATGATGTTTCTAACATTTTATCAGTATTTCATAACATAGTTTATGCTAGAGTACAAACTTCTAGAGGGAAAGACTAAGTATGGTTCATAGTAACAGCAAATGGAGTGCTTTATAAATCATAGCAATCCATTAGCTATTGGTTGAATGAATATGAAAATTGTCAAGAAAACTAATGGTGCTGTCACTATATTCTTGAAATACTGTGGACTCATAGTGACTACAAGAGTGTTCAAAGAAACCCTCCACAGGTTAGATGGTGCCCTGGACCCTGTGGGAGGCAATTTAAACTTTAAATACTCTCAGTGTGAAAGCTTGCTGAGTTTAAAGGACTTCAACGTGCTTTTATGTTGTGGGTCTTTAAAGTTTAAATAATTTCCAGTCAAGGTTCAGAAACTATCTAGTGCAATGTGGAAGGCCATTTAAATCTGACGTGTACTTACTGCCCCACTGCCACTTCCCCAGTATCATGAGTTGTTTCAATCCATCTGCTTCTTTTAGTGAACATCTCTATAAACTTTAGTTAAAACATAAAGCAAAACTCACTGGTATACAAAGACAATATCTTATTCAGCTCAGGCAGTCATAACAAAATACTATAGATTGAGTGGCTTAAACAACAGAAATTTATTTTCTCACAGTTCTGAAAGCCAGAAATTCATCAAGGTGCCAGTATGGCCAGGCTCTGGTGAGAGCTCTCTTCCTGGCTTGTCACCCTGTTATCTTGTCACTGTGTCCTCATATAGCAGAGAGAAAGACAGAGAGCAAGTGCTCTGATGTCTCTCTTTATAAGGACACTAATCTCATGACGAATGCCCCACATTCATGACCTCATGTAAATCTAATTATCATCCAAAGGCCGCATTTTCAAATACCATCAATTGGGGTTAGGCTTTTAATATATGAATGTTGGGGGGCATAATTCAATCAATAGGAGCCAGGTTACATTTCATCTGTGTGTGGTGGCATGATATGTGATGATTTATGGAGGCACAGGTTTCTGATTAGAGAAGATATCAAAATAAGAATATTCTCAGAAGATGTCAGAATATTTTCTGTTATAACACAAATGTGGTAATGAGAAGATAACTGTTCTATATTAATAACTGAAAACTCAACTTTCTCCTGGAAAAAGGATGTATGTGTTTATGTAAATAATCATCAAGAGTGTGGAGGAGAGACTATTCCATTATGTGAACACTGTCTGGCCTGTGAACTGGATCTGGGCCAGAACAGAGATTGCTTACCACAATACCGTACCCTTTAAAGATGGTCTGAGTGTAATTGATGTTCATTCTGACATAAACCTATACCCCCTCCCCTGCCTCCTGCTAGGTGCTGGATCCTGGAACAGGCTGTTGTCCCAACTTGATCAAGCACATAAATTCCGGTACCTGGTAGTATTCATGTACTAGTACCTGTGACTATTCCTGACCCTTTTACCCTATATAGTTCTTTGACACCTGCCAAACGGCACAGAGGATATCCACTTTGTCTTGCAGCTGCCCAAGACACATCTCGTAGGTAAGTTTCCCTTTATAAACTCAATTAAATGATGAGTGCAATAGCCTGCTTCTTTCTTCAGTCTTTCTCTGCCCTCTACTTCTGGTGGTGGATTTTCTGTCTTGGGGATTTCCCTGGGTCTGTGAATAAAATTTCCACAGTGCAAGGGCAAACAAAGTCATATAAATTCCTTATCAGAAATGAAGAAATAGATTCTGAGTGAGATTACATGACTCGTTTTAGTCACATAGCTTATGAGAGAAAGATCCAAGGCCAGAACTATCTGTACAGCCATAGATCCAGCTCCGAGATCCATTCCCTGTGTTTCTCTTGTCTTCTCTGTATCAGGGAGACACACATGTCTTGCCATTGCTTGCCCTCTGGCTTCCACTTGGGTTTGTCCAATTTGAAGCACTAGCAAAATACTACAGGGCAGATAGAATAGACAAGCCAAGGTATTTTTCCTTTATACTCCATTTTGCTGGTATTTCTAGAGCGGCTACATCCCCACTATGGCTTCAGTTTCCTCTGGATGGCCTTGCCCTCCACTGGGAGTCCTGACAGTGTTAGTCCCTGTCAGAAAGCCTCAGCTTTTGGACCATCCCCTCCCTGGCCTGTTCCTAGATTTCTAGGGATTTCATGGCTTCCTGATGTCGCTACTGTCTTCCGTTGCCTCACCATCCCCTGTGCTGCTTCACTGTTTTTCACACCTGCTCAACCAAGTCCTCTCTGAAACACCTAGTATGGATTCTGTTTTCCTGACAAGACACTGACAAATACTCATTCATTATCCCAAGAATATTACTAGATATTTACTATTTTCTAACTTCTGGGTTAAGCATTGTAGATCTAGAAAAGAAAAGAAGTATCTCCTGCCCTCAAGGAGTTTACTGAGATAACAGATGTGCAAAAACAAAATCATTACGATGAAAGTCTGCAAACAGTTTAAGGGAAGTATTAGTGAGGCTGAGAAATATCAGTGAGGTTAAGTTTCCATACAGAAAAGGTAGTTAGTTGGGAGCGAGGAACGTGGGAATGGGAAAAGGAGAAGTAATGAAAAGGAAGTTTTAAGACAACAGTAGGTACAAAGAAACAGAAGCTTGAGGGAGCATAGGTTATTGGAGACAAGAGAGTGGTTAATTAAGACTGAGGTGGAGGGCAGTGCCACTAAATTGCAGTTTGTGGCCAGTCTATGAACGATTTGTTAGTAGTCTGTGACAACAAAAGTCATCAGAGTATAAATCAACTAAGTCACTAGGCTTATTTCTTTTTAATTGCAAAAGTTTCTTGACAAAGGAAGCAGTGCATTGATTTATATTCTAGCTCAAGCTCTTTCATCGTGTACTGGTAATAAAATTGGCAGACAGTTTTGAGTAGCACTGCCATGTTTTAAAAAATAGGCAGGGGAGAAGGTAGGGAAGTTGGAGAGTGAGGCAGCTAAAGATCAGAAAGGAATTTCCGTGCCAATCATTTCAAGAATTATGGACAGAGAAATGATCTAAATCGCATTTTACTATATCCCTCAGGAGGCTGTGAAGAGTATGGATAGGAAGGGTGAGAGTAGAGGCAGAGCAATCTCTTAAGAATTTCTTACAGAAAATTATGAGAGACTGAACTAGGGGGAAAGCGGCCTGGATAAAAAGGAAGGATAATTTAAAGATAATTTAATAGACATACATGGAGGGATTTGGTGATATCAGATCACTGTGTACGGTTGCACAGGCTGTTCACTATACAAGTCCAGAAGGTGCTCTTCTTAGATACTATGATATAAATGCAACTCCCTAAAGTCGTGCAGTCTAAACTGCAAACCTACATTTGAAGTTTCTATAAGAAGTGCAGGTATACATGCCTAATAAACATTTGAATGACATGGGTATGAACATCAAGAGTGAAGATGAGCTAGAGATATTAATTTGGAAATCATCACATATAGATGGCTGATAAAGATTATAAATGAGCGTGCTCTGGGAAAGAAGGTATCATGAGAAGAAAATGAAACCAAAATGTGAATCTTGTAAAGACTGACATTAAAGGAATAAGAAGAGGAGACCGAGAAGACATAGTCAGAAAGCCAGGAGGAAAAAAGAAATAGGAGAAAACAATGTTCTAGAAAGTGAGGGAGAGGAAAATTTCAAGAAGGGACAAATCATCACTATCAAGCATAGCACAAAGGTCAAAAAGGATAAGAACTAAAGAGAAACCTTTGGAGGCAGCAATTAAGGAGCTCTCTGGTGATCTTGCTGAGAGCAGTTTCAGTGCTTGATGTCGAGTATGAGAGGGGAAAATAAGAATCAGAAGTAAAGGAATAGAGGTATTTCAGATCTCCTGAGTAAAAATCAACTTTTCTTTGCACTCAACTATGCTTCTTTTAGATGAATAAATGTGACTACTATTTTCTTCACTCAGGGAACACGGTTCTAGAAACATGGCTCTGTCTTTCTCCCTGTTGGCATTCCTCTGTGCCTTGCATTCTGAAAGGTTTCATTTTCATACAACTGCTTTAGCTAGACATCCAGTGCTCTGTGTAGTATCTTTCAGTTCCTATTATAGTACATTCCAGTCAAAACATATATGGGACATTCTACCATACAGAAGACCCTATACCTGGTCAGCAGTAAAATATGGACCCTGGCCAAAGGAAGTTTTCAGTCTAGTGGGTGAAATAGGAATGTGAATAGATCATGTCAACATAAGGCACCAGAGGTATCACAAAATGAAACAGCAGCATCATTTAGCCTAGTCTGGAATAGATATTTCCTATCATTAGGACTGGTGTGGGAAAAGACAAGTAAGAGTTGGGCTGTAACTGAGATGGTGCTCTGGTGCACTGATTTCTAAGATGTGGGCCTTGAACCGGCAGCATCAGCATCACCTATCCTAGATTGTCAGGTACCACCTTAAACTGAGTCAGAAGCTCTGGTGGGGACCAGTCATCTATCTGTTAATAAGCACTCTAGATGGTTCTGATCCATGCTAAAGCAGTGGTCGCCAACCTTTTTGGCACTAGGGACCGGTGCTCCTATGAGAATCTATGTCTGATGATCTGAGGTGTAGCTGAGGTGGTGATGCCCCTGTGCTAAAGTACGAGAGCTACTGTTCCTGTGCAGGGGTTCTCAAATGTTAAGGCTTATCAGAATGACCCAGAGAGCTTGTAAAAGATTATGGGCCTACCAACAGAGTTTCTGATTCAGCAAGTTCAGAGACGGCCCCTTAAATCTGCATTTCTAATAAGGTCCCAAGTGACACTGCTGCTTCATGTACTGTACTGAGTGTTGCTGCTCTAAGTACGTTCTGGTCGCTTAGAATTCACATTCCTACATTGTTCAAAACATTTATTGGCTTATTCTTGATTTATGTGACAAAATAATTTTAAGAACTTTAAAGGGATAGTTATGTTTTTGAAATATTTGAGGATGGTATGTAAGGTTTCTATTCTTCACCAAAAATAGTTTCTAAACTAAAATTGGAGCTTATGGCCAAAGTCA
>NW_011889121.1:1377095-1389716 GCF_000151845.1 Pteropus vampyrus
TTTATCTAACTTTCTTCCAAGGATGTGATGTAATGTCATTCAGTCAGTAGACATAAAAAGAAAAAAAAAAAAACTTAAGCTGAAAAATAGAAAATAAAATAAGAATGCAGTTCTGTAATTGTCTAGGCAATTTATTCTACCATTGAATAAGCATATACAAAATGGTCAGAGAAAGCAAACTTTAGACTGTCTGCTTACCTAGGAGAAGATAAAGGTGAATTTAGGTATTTCTAAATGCCTCTAAACATCTCTGGAGGTCATAGATATGCCTTCATTTGTTGTGTCACACCTGAGAAAATTCTCTTTATTGAGATGGCATTTACTTTAAAAGGATTCAATTTGCCATTGGTTTCACCCGAATGATACAAAAATGTAAATAAAAGCTTTTGTGAAAAGTCCCTTAAAATAACTGCTATGTGATTAGGAATTAATCTCCTTGATAAATTCCAATTAACTATGTAATAGATCTAGTTTTAAACTAGTCTGTGTTCCATACTCTGATGATTATCTATATGTAAAATAATGTCACCGAATTACAGGAATAATTTACTGTTAGAAATAATTACTTTGTGACCCAATATCATCAAATATTTTTTATATCTTAGTGTAAGGAGGGCAGTTTATGCAATAAATATGACAAATGTAGAAACCGTATAATTATTAAGGAATCCACTAAATGCACCTTAGATAATTAAGAAACGATAGTGTGGTACAAAGCTGAATTTTAAATCTCTAAATAGTTTCGAGTACATAATGATATACTAATGAGTAAAATTAGAATTATTAAAGATTATTAGAATGTCTATTTATTATTAAGAACGATTCCATGAAGAGCTAGGTAGAATTCTTAAATGCTATTGAAATATAAATTAGTTATCACAATTAGTTGAACTGTATTATTTACTCTTTCCACAAATATTTCTTTATTGTATGCATGACACTACATATGGAATTGAAGTGAAATATAAAGAAGTATAATTACAGAGTTCCTTTATGTGATTGGTGATGAGAAAAATATATGTGGGTGACATTAAGGCATGTGGCGAAAAGAATGTATGTAATGTAATTTACAGGGTGAAGTGGAAAGATTTGGGGGAAGCTAGACATAAAACTAGTAGAAGAATAATATTGAATGCCACAAGAAAGTGCCTGTGTTTTATTCTGGGGACAATTGGAGTTATAATGATCTCAAGTCAGAAAGATCAGCATAAAAGTGACATTTTAGATAAAGTGGTTTGAAGTAGATTAATCAGAAAGAGGGGCAAGTCTCACCACAATGAGGTATATTGCTTAGGTTATGGAGTTGGCCGTTAGAATGATTGGAATGTAATTAATAATAATAAATAAGGAGCAAGGTCAGAGACAGAGATTGACAGAAATAGAGAAGTCGGTATTTTGAAGAGGAAGATGAGAAGTTCGGTTTTGGTTACATTCATTACTTCGAGATGATGTTTATTAATAGGATTTTTTTTCCACCAATAGTACATAACCACCACCTCCACTTCTACCACCACTGCTACCTTAATCACTACCACCATTTCTACTACCAAGCCTCCAACATCATCAGCACCATCTCTATCACCTCTATCGCCTCCATAGCCTCCACCACCTCCACCACCACTACCTCTATCTCCACCACATCCACCATAACCAAACAATAAAAGTAATAGCTATTGTATTTATTGAATTTGTCCTAATTTACAGGCACTGTATTAAATGCTTCTTAGTTAATCCTTATACTTAGTATTTTATAAAGTGAGGATAGGAAATCTGAGGCACAGATATTGGGTAATTTGCCTGGGATCATAACCTAGTAGTTAAAACAGGCAGCCTTCAAACTTGAGTAATTCTGATTTCAAAGTCCATGCTTTTCCAATATCTGCTATTCTTTCAGACACAAAGACAATGATTTATAACAAATAAATATGTGTGCAATGTATGACTAACTAAGTGTGGTTAATTGGAGGCAACAAATGTTTACATTTGATAAAAACATATTTGAATCACTGGCTGGATGCACAAATAGAAGTACTCAGATCATAGCTTTAAAGATGTAAAAGTGAAAATTGAGAGAGTCAGTTACGGAGCTATAAGATTTGGGAGTCATTCACTTAGAGCCAGACTTGAATCAGTGAGAGGAGATAATTCAGATAAAGAAGTCAGAAGGGCAAAAAGATGGAATTATGAGAGACTACCATAGGAACAAGGCAAAAAGAGAAAAACAACTCAGGTAAAGAGTGGCACGGGCAGAACCTGTAGTGTGTCAGAAAAGCTGAAAAAGGAGATAATTTTTAAAAGATCAGCATTGAATAGATCATCAAGACTATAGTCATGACAGTTAAATGCTAGCAGTTCTCACATGATTGCAAGAACCTTGTCAGTTTACAATCCCTTATTTTTTTATTTTTTATTTTTTACACCTATAGCACCTGGTCTTCCTAGGTGGTTTCCCATCCAAGTACTAACCAAGCCTGACCCTGCTTAGCTTCCGAGATCAGATGGGATCAGGCTTGTTCAGGGTAGCATGGCCATAGACCCACTTACTGAATTTAATTGCTCCTAAATGTTTGCTCCTTCTACTTTGTTCAATCTAAATTTATCAATCTAGAGTCTTACATAGAGTGTCCAAGTTATTGTACTGTCCAAATTGGGATGCATTTAAGAGTAATAGTTGGTGCTATATAAAGCTATGCTTGGGCAAAAGGTATAATTGGGATGGACACAGGCAAACCAAGACATAAGATCACCTTAGTTATACACTTACTGAATTAAAATTTACTGCATAATCCACATCCTGCAGTCAGGCTACCTTGGGTGAAATCCTGGCTCAGGCACTCTGTACTTGTGTTTGATAGTAATAATAGCCGTACCTATTTTGTAGGGTTACCAGAAGAATAAATGGCCTATGCAGATAAAACTTTTAATGTTGTGCTGAGCACATAATAAAGCCCTCGATAAGTGTTAGCTTTTATTTAAGTAACATATTCTTTATGCTCCCATCGGACATCTCATTCCAGGAACTTATGAAAACTGCTGAGAGCATATGATATAAACAGAATTTAGGAGACAAAATATTTCACCACTGTCCACACTTCCCTGAAAACATAAATTAATCAGAACACATTTTTCCTAACTAAATACATTCTCCAAACTGGAGCCAAGAATAAGCTTTTGAAGACAGAAATTGACATGAAGCAACTTGCTGTATTAGGAGACTCCTGAACATACTAGGAAAGGAAGGAAATTGGATTTCCATATTGCTGCACTGGGAAAATTGTTGGAGAGCTGTTTTGTGGTTGCAAAGGATCCACGAATCCATATGCCCACTAAACATTGTCTGTAGACACATATTTAACATGACATTATTGTTCATGCTACTAAGATTAATAAAAAGCAAATTAGTTAATAGCTTTACTGATTTATTTTTGCCATCGTGTTTTTTCTCCATCGATGAATGTTAAAATTTCAACTACTATCATGAGTAGAGTCCTTGGAAGTTGTTGCTCCAGAGACAAAGCTAATATTCAAAGATTTTTGAGACTCATTTGACTGGAACAAGGATTTGCAAACTTTTTCTATAAGGGGCCAGATAGTAAATATTTTTTTACTATGTGGGTCTCTATGATGACTACCCAACACTGCCTTTGTAATATAAAAGCAATCAAGGATGATACATAAATGGGTGTGTCTATGTTTCGATAAAATCTTATTTATGGACACTGACATTTCATTTTCATAAAATTTTCACATGTCATGAAATATTATTCTTCTTTCGATTATTTACAACCATTTAAAAAATGTGAAAATAATTCTTAGCTCATGAGCCATAGGAAAACTGGCAGCAGACTGGATTTAACCTGCAGAATTAGTTTGCTGACTCCTGGATGAGAGGATTCACTCAGCCAAGAAGATAAAACCAGGAAGAAAGGCCCAGTGGTGTACTGTGGAGTTATGAAAGTAGGTTATAAATCATAGATTAATAGAGAAGTATTGAAAGTCTCAAATAAAGTATATGAGTAACTTCTCTAGGTGTTCTTCCTTTGCCTAGAACATCTGACACACTATTTTTAGATATGTGTTCTCATACTTCTATACCCTTGTATACACAAATTCTAATGTCAAGTGTTCCATGCGTTCCTAAACATATGCTGCTTAGAAACATAAGGCAGATTTTAATGTTCTTTCTCAATCTTGAATTATAATAGTTGGAATGAAAAGGAAATTGTACCATTTTTATGATTTTCATGCTGGCTCTGCATTTATGAAATTTCATTCTCATGATTTTAATATGTCCACTGATTTATATAATACCTAACTTATCTACAGTGCCTAGTTGAGAATATCCACAAAAAGACTAGTTAAAAATTCTAACGCATTCAAAATAAGACTTTATAAATATTAAAGAACAGGAAATCTGTTCTGTAATTAATGACTCCTGATTTAGGATGCGCAGATTGAGACATTATGTTCTTGTAAACTAGCAGAATGCATCTCGTCTATTATAGGTGTACTTCTTCATGAAAATGTACTTTCCATTACTGGGGGAAAAAGACATTTAATGCAAAAGTAGGCTCAGAACCAGAAAGCTCTTTAAAAGAAAAATAGCAACTTTCAGGATTAAAATATTTCCATGGCAGTTCATCACCCATGGTTTCTTCTGTCAATCCTGAAAACAGTATTTTTATTAAGCAGTCAGTTTTTGTTGGGATAGTGATTCCTTGGGCAAATTTTAAAAGTTAATTCATAATTATTCTCACTAACTTAACTGACATTACAGGCACCTGAGGCTTCTGGATATATTGCTTAAGTAGAAACAGTACCATCAAAACAGCTGAGAATGAGTTTTCCCACTAAACAATTACTCTTTGCTTAAGGATAAAGCCAGGGGTAAAATCCTCTCACCTTTTCCTAATTTCGGAATCCACAATAATCTGCCTCTTCTTTTGGGGAGGTGGTGGTGGAAATTCCTCTTGGCCATGCTTTACCAGGATTTGTTCCCTCGTAGTCACCATGGTTACTGTTTCCATTACAGTTGTCTGTGTTAGTGATGGCTGAGTGGTGGTGACAGCCTGTGAAATCTGTGAGAAGTATTGAAATAGAGGTCACACAAATGCTTGAAAGACTTCAGTAAAGACTGCTTGGAGTGGCAAAGGAAAATAATGAGAAACTGTTCCTGCTTGTTGGTAAATTGACCTTCAGATCAAAATAGCACCATACTGAACTCAAATCAAATTGTTTTATCTAAGTTAAGTTATGTTGACCGAAATCGCAAAGAAAGATAATCTCAAAACCAAAAGTAAACTTACTGCCTTCTCAATTTATTAGTCAAGCTATGGGAAATAAAGGGAGCAATGGAGACAAACTTTTAGAATGTCATTCTGACATTTAATTAGACATGCTGTTTAAAACATTTACAACATCGAAGTAAATTTTACTAAGGTTTCCCAGAACCAATTTCATTGCCTGGCACAAAGTAGACACTTGTTAAATAGTTTGTTGAATGCATCTTGTGACTATGGATGGTCTTGACATTTTTAAATAAAATTATTCGATCTTTATAATAAATGACTTTTTATTCAAATAAATAAAACGTCCTTTAAAATTACAATAAAAGATTAATGTAAAATGCCTATTAGTCCAGAAATAGATTTAAGCTGAATGTTACTCAAAGGCTAAAAAGCATACTACTCTTGCTTGATTTAAATTAGTGAATAGTTTCCCAAATCAACAAACAAACGAAAACAGACTCACAGATATAGAGAACAAAATGATCGTTGCTAGATGAGAGTGGGCCTGGGAAGCTGGGTGAAAAAGATGATGAGATTAAGAAGTACAAATTGGTAGTTACCAAATAGTCATGGGGCTGTGACTACAGCATAGGGAAGATAATCAATAAGATTATAATAACTGTATAGTGTCAGGTGGGTACTAGACTAATCGGGGGGATCACTTTGTAAATTATATAAATATATAACTACCATGCTGTACACCTAAAACTAATATAAATAATATTGAATGTCAACTCTAATTGAAAAATAATAAAAAAATAAAATAAATATTTGAGTTTCCAAAGGTAGTATTAAAGAGTCCTCTTGGTTTAAGAACACACTGACTTTCTGTTCAGACTTGTTAAAAAATATTTCAGGCACAAATCATCACTTTTTGGAATAATATAGTTTGTGATACAAGTCATGACAGGTCATTACCACAGTTCACAGGCATTGCCAGACAGACAACTCATACAATGGTGAGACACCTTCCTTCCTTCCTTCCTTAACCACCAATTCTCTGTCTCACCATCCTCCTGTTATTAGGACTAAAAAGTCACCTCCTGGGATATTAATCATTACCCTTCTAGTAAACCAAATTATTTGGAAGACCTATTTTCAAGAAGACCAAAACAGATGTGCACTGCATCCACTTATAGGTACTTGATACGCACAGAGCCAGGGACCAGGTTAGGGCCAAGATTAGTTTTATTGATTTTTTTGAACTTGCCAGGAGATAAAGAAAGGGTTTGGGGTAACTTCCCTGCCTCATGACTGATGACTAATTCCTTCAATGGGAGAAAACCAGGGAAGCCTCAGGATCTTCATATTTCAGCTTCCAAACAGGCAATTGATGGTAATGAAGTCCTTTGTCATGATGTCTTGTGTGAAAATTATTTTTGACAAAACATTTTAAAAGTGCTAACCTTTGTACAAGCCACATCTTTACATATGTCAAGGCCTTAGTGACTTCCATTTTGGTAGCCTTAATAGTTTTTTTAAAAAGGACATTATGAAATGCAGAGTTTCTACATGTGACTAGCACAGATTTTTATCTTCTCTAAAATGTCCATAAATTCATTACTCAGAGTCAATCACTTTGCTTCAAACAATAATTATATAGTCTGTTGACAACTTATGCCAAATGAAAGCCAAAAGTAACTATTTTTAAATGCTTAAAATATAACCTCAAATTTAATTGCACTCAACACAAAATGACCATTGCGTGATTGAATTAAGTTTACCTTTAATCAAAAAGAAAATGTAGTTTTGAAGCAGGATTCCAAGAGCATTTCATTTTCTCAGAATAATATTTTTTAACCATGAGCAAACTTTTGCATACAATGACAAACCGAAGAAAATATTGTTCAGATAGAAAATTTATAATTTTATATGTACAGGCACCAGAATGCAGAGATTCTAAAATATAATGCTATATTTTTGCGGTTCCATCTAATGTTATGGAACATTTGTGTTACTGAATATTTGGCTGTGATTTAATTTCTGTAGTTTTATATTTTCTCATTGATATCTATTATGAAATTGGATAGATGTGCCTGTGGAGGGTAGAGGAAAGGGAAATGGCAAAATGATATACTATGAAATTGCATTTAAGAATATAACAAACCTTATAATAAAAAAATAATAATTTTTAATAAAATAGACAAGGATCTGTAACTTTTCTATACTATATTCATTACTGTACTATAATTGAAAATACTACTTAATTTCCCTTGAGATAAAGAAATAAGAAAACAAATATGCATTGACCCTATAAAACGGGATATAATTAGTTATATATAACAAATTTATAATTACTTTCAACACTTATTCCATATAATAAAAATAAAAGACAACTGGACGTGTACTAAATATCTCCACGGTTTTTATTGATCATAAACAATTATATGTTAGAATCATTAAAAATATAGACAGGAAGGGATTATGGAGGTGATTTAGCATAACCTCCTACTTACTTTAGGATTCCATACTGCCAGAAGCAGACAACTTCCTGAATGTGGCACCGAATTTTCCCAATGGTAAAGATCTTTACACCCAGTGGGAACCTGACTTATTATGACTTCATTCATTTAAAATTTATTTTGAACACTAAGCCAACACAGAATAAATTGAGTATTGTTTCTGCCTGTCTTAAAGATGTAAAGCTTGATTATCATGATTCTGATAAATCTTTATTTCCAAGCACTATAAGACCAGGTACTTGCTAGAATTAGACTTAATCTGATTACTGCTCCAAAACCTAGGTTTCCTGCTTTGGACACCATATTCAATTAAAGTCATCTAAAATTTTGTAAGTTACTCAGCACCTGAATCACAATATTTCAATTAAATTCTGACAGGTATTGACGAAATAGCACTACAGGACAATTAGAAATGAATAAAATGGAACTTCTTTTTTGGAGGACCTAACAGTCTAGTAATGAAGGTGTCGACCACAATAGTAGTTGTGAGATAAGGTGAGTGCCACATGAAAATATATAAGTATGCAAAATAATTACATGCACTGAGTATATAGTAATCAAGAAAGTTTCTTTTTAAATGTTAAAGGCAAAGGAAGTAAAAGCAAAAATAAACGTATAGGACTATATCAAACTGAAAAGCTTCTGCACAGCAAAAGAAATGGTCAATGAAGCAAAGAGGCAACCATCTGAATGGGAGAAGATATTGGCAATGGCTCCTATAAGAGGCTAAAATTAAAAATATGCAAGGAACTCATACAAGTCAATAACAACAACAACAAAAAACAAACAATCCAATCAAAACATAGGCAGAGGACCCGAATGGACACTTCTCCCAAGAAGACATACAAATGGCCAGCAAATATATGAAAAGATGCTCCACTTCATTAACTATTAGGGAATGCTATTAGCTATTAAGCAAATCAAAACCACAATGAGATACCATCTCACACATGTTAGAATAGCTGTTATCAACAATACAAGCAATAACAAGTGTTGAAGAGGATGTGGAGAAATAGGAACCCTCATACACTGCTGGTAGGACTGCAAATTGGTATAGCCACCGTGGAAAATAGCATGGAGTTTCCTCAAAAAACTAAGAATTGAACTACCATATGATCCAGCAATTTCTCTACTGGGTATTTACCCCAAAGACTTGAAAACACATATCTGAAAAGATATTTGCACACTGATGTTCATAGCGGCATTATTCACGGTGACCAGGACATGAAAGCAACCGAAGTGTCCTACGATAGATAATTGGATAAAGAAGCTGTGGTACATATATGCAATGGAATATTACTCAGCCATAAGAAGAGATGAAATACTGCCATTTGTGATAACATGAATGGACCTCGAGATAATCATGCTAAGTGAAATAAGCCAGGCAGAAAAAGTTGAAAATCACATGATATAACTCATATGTGGGATATAAATCTGAAAGCAACAAACAAACATGACAAACAGACTCATGCACATGGACAGTGGACTAGTGGCTACCAGAGAGAAGAGGGGAGGGGGAGGTAGATGGGAGTAAAAAGAGACAAATAAGTGGTGACAGAAAGAAATCTAACTTTGGGTTAGACACAAATGCGATATATATACAACATACTGTTGAATTTTCCACTTGAAAATTATTGGATTTTGTTGATCAATGTGGCCCTAGTAATTTTTAATTTTTAATAACAAAAAAGTAAAAAAATAAAAATAAAAAAATAGAAAATAAATAAATGTTACAAAATCAAATTTCCCTCAGCCAGTACCTTAATGTTTAAATTTATTATGATACTAAAGGCTGCATATAACATTTATCCTTGTTCATAGGATCATTTATAATGGTAAAATACCAGAAACAGCCCAATGTCAGTAGATGATGGTTTAAATAAAGTATAGTATGTGCATGTGATAAAGTATTGTACATGTTTCAAATATTTTTAAATGTCATTGAAATTGTTTACATTATAATACTGAATAAACGATGCAAGATATAAACATTGGGTAATTATATTTTGGCAGAGAAAGTATAGATAACTTCTATTATGCACTATATATTTCTGCATTCTTTCTATTTTCCAACTTTCTACAACAAAATGTTTCCTGCAAAACATTGCTTTTATAAACAGAGAAAATTTTCAAACTTTTTTTCTAAATTCTTGTTTTAATTCTATCATTCCTATGTATCTTTAGAATTATGAGCCTGTCATTCAAATACATTAAAATTAGGACAAATAAATATCTGATAAAGATGACTTACTGCCTTCACTAAAATGGTGAATAGGGCAAGGCCAAAATTAGAATATAATATAGTTTGAGCTATATTCAACAAACTTTGAGTCTACCTAATAAATTCTTACCCATTAACCTTTCTCTGTTTTGATTGTGGTTATACTGAAAATTACTTTTAAATGTCCTCATGAAAATAAATGTTTTTAAACATTATTCCCTTGACCTGTCAGGTAATTAGTCCAGTAGAAATGAAAAAGAGTTTAGAATTATTTGTCTTTAGATTGTGAATTTAGTGGCTCTTACGGTGATTAAAATTAGAGGCCTGTGAGCCAGACTCCACAATTCTCAAACTCCAGGTCCATAGTTCACATATAGTACTATCTGGGGGAGTTTAGTTACTATCTCAGAGCTTTGACTTATTTTCTCCATATATAAAATAGGAATAATAATATATCCCTCACAGGAGTGTTGCAAATAAGGCCGGTTTCATGGGTGTGCAAGTTATGCAGGCACCCAGCTTCCTTCACTCAGAAGGATTCCACGCTTAGTTTCATACTTTGTGTTACTCTCTTGAATTTCTTAATAATTTTTTAACAAAAGCCCTGCATTTTGTTAATAATAACAAAAGCCCTGCATTTAGATACTATACTTTTGCACTGGGCCCCATAAATTATGTAGCTGATCCTGGTTGCAAAAAAAATTGAAGTATGTCATGTCTATACACAGTAAGTCCTCTCTTGGTAGATACTATTAGCAATAAGCATTATCATTTCTAAATGTTCAGAGAAAATTCAGGAATTTATTTTTCTAAACTGGACTTTCTAACTCATAAGGTTATGTATGTTGATTTCTAAATGTTACATTTTCCCACTGTGAGGAAAACTGGAAAAGCATTTACACAGTCTCTTGATAGTTCTAGGGTATACATCTTCTTGCGGCAAGATTGTATAATTTTGGTAGGTCTGGAAAAACCAAACTACTCTTGAACAATAAAATTCTTTATCATCTTCTCTTTCATTTATTAAAAAATGCACATTTCGAAGAGGAAATATATGTACATTTATTTTAAGCATATTTAAAGAATTTAAGAAAACATACAATGAAAGGAAATATTTCTTTTCCAACACTGTCTCCGGTTTCTCAGGGGCAACTAGTTGTATTTACCACCTGTTCTTACATTTTAAATTAACTCTCTTGGTGCTGTTATTTTTGTCTGATATTCTTAATTGCATCTTTTAATTTTCCATTGAATTATTTAAATATTATTGCCTTTGTAAGGTCCTTGAGATTAGAGATTTCTATTTCTCGCCTTATGAGATATTTCACTATCTGAACATTTATAGAAACTTACTGAAAGAGATTCAAGTTATAAAAATTAGTTACCTAATTTATGTTATCATTTTTATTATTATTATAAAACTAATACTTACAATAATAGCTACCAATTACAGAGCTCTCTGCATGCCCCAGGCATTGCACTAAGTGCTCTGCATTCATTATCTTATTTAAAATACTTAGAATAGCACCTGAAATAAAGGCTTAATAAGTGGTAGCTGTCATTACCTCACAATGGCCCTAAGAGCAAAGATAAATATTATTCCCATTTTATAGATGAGTGGTAAAATTTCAAGCAGATACAACTTGTGAGTGGCAGAGCAGAGCTATAAATCCAAATCTGATTATCCCTTCATCCATCTCTTAGTAGCTACACTCACTTGCAGCTACACCTGTTCAGATTTCTGAATGATGATTTTCCTTTAAGTGATATAACTGGGTGAATGTGTGTTTATATACACACACATACATATATATAAAGTCAGAAGAAGTTTAAAAGTGTACACAATGGCACATGACAATTTTTAATGCATTTTAGCTCTTGACAAATTATAATTAAATCTGTGTGAAATCAATGATATGTAATGCACCTGATTTCTTTTACAAATATATAATCAGATGGACAACTGTGGATCAAAGTTTTCCACTATGTGGTTTGTACATACATAACCTTATAGTGATCACTGATTTTTTTTGAACATTTTATTTTTTTTAATTTTTCCCCCTCCCTCCTCCTCCTTCACTCCTGGTGACCACTAGTCTATTGTTTATGTCCATGAGTCTCTGTTTGTCCTGTTCCTTTGTTGCTTTTAGGTTTTTATTCCACATATAAGTAATATCATGTGATTTCAACCTTTTCTGTCTGGCTTATTTCAATTAGTATGATTATCTCAAGGTCCATCCATGTTGTCGCAAATGTCAGTATTTCATCTCTTCTTATGGCTGAGTAATATTCCATTGTATATATATACCATTGCTTCTTTATCCAGTCATCTATCATAGGACACTTCGGTTGCTTTCATGTCCTGGTCACCGTGAATAATGCCGCTATGAACATCAGTGTGCAAATATCTTTTCAGATATGTGTTTTCAAGTCTTTGGGGTAAATACCCAGCAGAAGGATTGCTGGATCATAGAGTAGATCAATTCTTAGTTTTTTGAGGAACCTCCATACTGTTTTCCATAGTGGCTGTACTAATTCGCAGTCCCACCAGCAGTGTATGAGGGTTCTTTTTTCTTCACATCCTCTCTAGCATTTGTTATTACTTGTCCTGTTGATTACAGCCATTCTAACATGTGTGAGATGGTATCTC
>NW_011889121.1:1389766-1392448 GCF_000151845.1 Pteropus vampyrus
CAATGGAATATTACTCAGCCATAAGAAGAGATGAAATACTGCCATTTGTGATAACATGAATGGACCTCGAGATAATCATGCTAAGTGAAATAAGCCAGGCAGAAAAAGTTGAAAATCACATGATATAACTCATATGTGGGATATAAATCTGAAAGCAACAAACAAACATGACAAACAGACTCATGCACATGGACAGTGGACTAGTGGCTACCAGAGAGAAGAGGGGAGGGGGAGGTAGATGGGAGTAAAAAGAGACAAATAAGTGGTGACAGAAAGAAATCTAACTTTGGGTTAGACACAAATGCGATATATATACAACATACTGTTGAATTTTCCACTTGAAAATTATTGGATTTTGTTGATCAATGTGGCCCTAGTAATTTTTAATTTTTAATAACAAAAAAGTAAAAAAATAAAAATAAAAAAATAGAAAATAAATAAATGTTACAAAATCAAATTTCCCTCAGCCAGTACCTTAATGTTTAAATTTATTATGATACTAAAGGCTGCATATAACATTTATCCTTGTTCATAGGATCATTTATAATGGTAAAATACCAGAAACAGCCCAATGTCAGTAGATGATGGTTTAAATAAAGTATAGTATGTGCATGTGATAAAGTATTGTACATGTTTCAAATATTTTTAAATGTCATTGAAATTGTTTACATTATAATACTGAATAAACGATGCAAGATATAAACATTGGTAATTATATTTTGGCAGAGAAAGTATAGATAACTTCTATTATGCACTATATATTTCTGCATTCTTTCTATTTTCCAACTTTCTACAACAAAATGTTTCCTGCAAAACATTGCTTTTATAAACAGAGAAAATTTTCAAACTTTTTTTCTAAATTCTTGTTTTAATTCTATCATTCCTATGTATCTTTAGAATTATGAGCCTGTCATTCAAATACATTAAAATTAGGACAAATAAATATCTGATAAAGATGACTTACTGCCTTCACTAAAATGGTGAATAGGGCAAGGCCAAAATTAGAATATAATATAGTTTGAGCTATATTCAACAAACTTTGAGTCTACCTAATAAATTCTTACCCATTAACCTTTCTCTGTTTTGATTGTGGTTATACTGAAAATTACTTTTAAATGTCCTCATGAAAATAAATGTTTTTAAACATTATTCCCTTGACCTGTCAGGTAATTAGTCCAGTAGAAATGAAAAAGAGTTTAGAATTATTTGTCTTTAGATTGTGAATTTAGTGGCTCTTACGGTGATTAAAATTAGAGGCCTGTGAGCCAGACTCCACAATTCTCAAACTCCAGGTCCATAGTTCACATATAGTACTATCTGGGGGAGTTTAGTTACTATCTCAGAGCTTTGACTTATTTTCTCCATATATAAAATAGGAATAATAATATATCCCTCACAGGAGTGTTGCAAATAAGGCCGGTTTCATGGGTGTGCAAGTTATGCAGGCACCCAGCTTCCTTCACTCAGAAGGATTCCACGCTTAGTTTCATACTTTGTGTTACTCTCTTGAATTTCTTAATAATTTTTTAACAAAAGCCCTGCATTTTGTTAATAATAACAAAAGCCCTGCATTTAGATACTATACTTTTGCACTGGGCCCCATAAATTATGTAGCTGATCCTGGTTGCAAAAAAAATTGAAGTATGTCATGTCTATACACAGTAAGTCCTCTCTTGGTAGATACTATTAGCAATAAGCATTATCATTTCTAAATGTTCAGAGAAAATTCAGGAATTTATTTTTCTAAACTGGACTTTCTAACTCATAAGGTTATGTATGTTGATTTCTAAATGTTACATTTTCCCACTGTGAGGAAAACTGGAAAAGCATTTACACAGTCTCTTGATAGTTCTAGGGTATACATCTTCTTGCGGCAAGATTGTATAATTTTGGTAGGTCTGGAAAAACCAAACTACTCTTGAACAATAAAATTCTTTATCATCTTCTCTTTCATTTATTAAAAAATGCACATTTCGAAGAGGAAATATATGTACATTTATTTTAAGCATATTTAAAGAATTTAAGAAAACATACAATGAAAGGAAATATTTCTTTTCCAACACTGTCTCCGGTTTCTCAGGGGCAACTAGTTGTATTTACCACCTGTTCTTACATTTTAAATTAACTCTCTTGGTGCTGTTATTTTTGTCTGATATTCTTAATTGCATCTTTTAATTTTCCATTGAATTATTTAAATATTATTGCCTTTGTAAGGTCCTTGAGATTAGAGATTTCTATTTCTCGCCTTATGAGATATTTCACTATCTGAACATTTATAGAAACTTACTGAAAGAGATTCAAGTTATAAAAATTAGTTACCTAATTTATGTTATCATTTTTATTATTATTATAAAACTAATACTTACAATAATAGCTACCAATTACAGAGCTCTCTGCATGCCCCAGGCATTGCACTAAGTGCTCTGCATTCATTATCTTATTTAAAATACTTAGAATAGCACCTGAAATAAAGGCTTAATAAGTGGTAGCTGTCATTACCTCACAATGGCCCTAAGAGCAAAGATAAATATTATTCCCATTTTATAGATGAGTGGTAAAATTTCAAGCAGATACAACTTGTGAGTGGCAGAGCAGAGCTATAAATCCAAATCTGATTATCCCTTCATCCATCTCTTAGTAGCTACACTCACTTGCAGCTACACCTGTTCAGATTTCTGAATG
>NW_011889121.1:1393293-1418982 GCF_000151845.1 Pteropus vampyrus
TGTGTGGTGATAGACAGCAGTCTAGTTTCATTCTTTTGCAGGTGGCTTTCCAGCTTTCCCAGCACTACTTATTGAAGAGGCTTTCCTTTTTCCATTGTATGTTTTTGGATTTCTGTAGAAAATTATTTGCCCATATAAATATGGGTTTACTTCTGGACTCTCAATTCTGTTCCACTGGTCATGATCATTGATTTTTAATAGGTGTAGAGGCACTGAACTTCCACAGCTTAAACATACTGCATAATCATAACAACAGGTTTAGTTGCGAACTGATAGCCAGGCTTAAAACTATCTCCACAGGCATAGTAGCACAAGGCACAAATATCCAATGGCGTAAGGATTTACAGCTCTAAGCAAGAGAAATAATTTATATGCTGAACTTGATAATAAACCTAGGGTAAAAGATCAGGAGCTCACAAAGGAAGCTGAGTTATGAATCAAAATGCCAAAAAATGCTCCATCTCGCGAACAAGTATAAGTACAGAGGAATTGCCATAGCTGAGTTTAGCAAACAAGGCGTGCTGAAGTTCATGACAGTGGCTTGGTGACAAAATTTTAATATTAATTGCTGTCCTGGTTTTATACTGGTAATAAGGTAATATAACTTCTTGAACAGATACTGCCATTGGAATCATGAGTACAATTAGAATTGATATTCAAAAGACATCATAAAAGGAGTATTTTTCCTTTTGAAATAAAATATTATATGATAATTAAGGTTTATTCTATATAATTGTACAATTTTTATGCATTTTGTCCCTCACTTCAAATTAGTTTTTGTACAAAGAGATATATGTTGACTTCAGGAGTCATATAAAACACAGAATCTGAGCAACTGTGTGAATTG
The DNA here is from genome assembly GCF_000151845.1 of Pteropus vampyrus. NCBI lineage: Eukaryota > Metazoa > Chordata > Mammalia > Chiroptera > Pteropodidae > Pteropus > Pteropus vampyrus. Next base: position 1,394,141 of record NW_011889121.1, read on the forward strand.
AATTAAGTGTGTCTGAAAAATTCAAGAAACAACAAAATTTATTGTTTCTGATACACCTGACCTTCCTCTACATACCATCTGACATGAAGTAATGAAACACAGTCTTTAACTAGGAATGTACATTATCGAGTATACATTTAGAAAAAGAACTTGTATTTTTCTTTATGTGGTATTTCATTTATTGTCAGTAAATAATAGATGTATCCACATAGATGCTGAGTATTTTATCTTCTCATTATTTTAATGATCTACTCTTGATGTGTGAAATGTAATCATTTCAGAAGTCAGTCTTTTTTGAATAGGAAGAGAATTTTATTTTCATTATCATCTTCCAGCTGACTCTGAGATTGATATAGCAGGGATAGTTGGCATCTCTTCACTAATTACTCCAGAGTTTTATATAAAATTTCAAGCAGAGAGAAACATATCATAGACATTTGGAATTAGAACGACACTGTAGAAATCTTCCCAGCCCAAACTTTTCATTTTGTAAATAAGGAATGAGAGATTTCAACAGTTAACTCAGCTCTAGTCTCTTAAATTTTCAATATCTACAAGATTTTATGCTGCTGTAAGTAATGAATTTACAACATAAAACCAATTGCACTGAAACACAAGGCCCAATCTCCAATACCTACTTTAGTAGAGATTACAAAAGGATATAGTTAATTTCCAAAGTTATTTAAGCTATAACTTCAAAATTTTCTAATAAAACATTTATTAGGCAACTAAAGATGTCCTAAAATTCAAGATGTTTTCTCCCTGAATTAAATAAGACAGAAACCTAAAATAAGTGAGAGAATTTTATTTTAATTCTAGCTTTTATAAAACCATTTAATTTAAAAAAAAAAAACTGGCAGTGGGCTGATTAGGCTTGGAGAGCTTTCAGGAAGCTATGAAAACGGCTGTTAAATGAAAGGCTTTAGAGTATTTTTAATTAAAATCATTGACAAAAAGAAGAGAAGCAAACCAATTTTAACCACATTTCACGTATCAATAGGTCTACAAAATAATACATTGAGAATGGTACAGTCAGAATTTCCACATAAAATGTTTTATGGAGAGTAAAAACAGGATACCTAAAAAGTGAGAATGAACCCAGAGAAAAAAAGACAAATAAATTTTCATATTAACACTTTGGAATCTCTCTATTTGCATTCTTGGTATTTTGAAAAACACTGGCTTATTATCTCCAACTGTGTTTTACAATACTCACGTGTTTGGCAAGAGTTTTAAAAGTCTCAGAAGGACATATATGATGTAGAATAAATATGTACACTCATAATGATCGCTTTCTCTATTTGGGCATCCATGAATACAGACACAGATATACATTGTATAAACACGTCTCATGTTCAAGGAGAGAGGAAGTCTGAGTATATTAATTTTATCTTTGAGATATTTGTGCTTGTAGTTCGGAACATTGCAAAAATATTCATTAGGAATAGAGCAAAATATTCGTGAAATGAAAATAATATCTATGAACTTATATGAGTCATAGAATGTTCTTTACTCCTGGCAAGGATGATTTACTATCCTTTAAAAAATCACAAAACTACAGAACTTCTGGACTTACCTAGACAGATATATTCTTATATCTAAACATCTGATGCTAAGTTTAATATAAATTATGATAATAAATTATAAACCATATGAATAATGTACCCTTTCCACAGTGTATATGATTTCAGTTAAATTAGGAAAATAATGTTTCAAATTACTTAAAATATATTTAACTTTAAAGTATTAACTTTAAAATTTTTCACTACAGTACTACTTAATAATAATCATGATAAAAATATGTTCCTCAGGGTCACAGCATTTAGAAAAAAAACTATAAATTTCAACAAGCATATTTCTTAAAAATTGGAGGAAACATAAGGTCATTTGAATATTTAAGTAAGTCAATCCAAGGTATACTTCATTTGCTCTCTTTTCTCATTGTAAGTATCCAATAGCAAGGATTATCATTCTTTCTAACTTTTAGAAACAGAAAGTATCTCTATTTTCTTAGACTGCTTTCTCATCAACTTAAGTATCCTCTGCTTGTGTCCAGGTATTATTTAAGCCAAACCTGACTTTGTAATGCAAGGTAACAGCCCTCACAGTTGATTTTTTTTTTCACATTTTGATCTCTTGCCATGTTACTGTTTCATGAGGTCAAAATCCCTCAAAGCTTTGACCTGAATAGCAGTGAAAATTTCAGGTACACAGTGTTCTTTATATGAGCACAATCAGATGCCTTGTCATCTCAGTCACAATTCCTGTAACTTACCGGATTTTAACCATCACCGGAATTTTGCTCATTCTTTGTAGTACCAATCAGTTAAAAAAAATTTTAAAAGATTTAGTATATCCAGTCATTAATGGGGCTGATTTTTCGCCCCCTTAAACATGCTGGAAAATATGCAAACAAGAGTGCTTTGATCTTCAAAGTCGAAACCTTACCCTCAACATTCTTGGAATTCTTCTTATGTAATTTTGATAAAGTTTAATCTGCCATTCAAGAAAGGAAATCAATGTCTTTTTTAGTTATAAGATACCATTTCTTTGCTCTATCTCCTATTAATTCCTCTTTTCCCAGGTAGCTTTATTTTTGTCTTTCTAAGAGCCCTAAAACTCCAGCAAAGATTTGGATTGGGCCTATGATAGTGTGTTGTTGGACAAAGCCAATGAGCAAATATTGAAATGTGAGCATAAGAGAAGCTCAACCTTAATGTTCCAAGGAAGCAATTTGCCTAATGTAAGTCCATTTCTCTGCTTTTAGTCTAGTATAGGAGTGTACAACTGTTTGAAAATAAAACTAAAAATAACTCATAGGGAACCACAGCAAGCCCTCTAGACTCAGTAAACAGTATGCCTTGCATATCAAGAACATCTTTTTTCCCCTTCAGAATGCCTTCATGTCTATGGCTTTATTTTATCCTCATCACATCCCACTCAGCAAGTAGAGCAGGTACATGTTGTAATGTATGTCAGACATCATTTTATAAAGAACTATACAAACCAGAGCTAGTACTGTTTTATTATGGAATTTGAAAAATTCAAAAATAAGAGGTTAATAAGTAAGTTGCCCTAGGTGGTGGTCTCAAAACTTCTAGGCCATTAACAATAAGGCTTCTAAGATTTTTTCCTATCTAGCATAATCAAATCAGTAATATTTTGGTGAAATGTACAGCCATCTTCAGAAAATAGTCTCATTCCAAGGGAATACATATATTTAAATATTGCATTGCTAGAAAGGTTTCTATTGTCCCCACTGAAGGCAGCAGTGTGGAAAACCAGAATGTGAGAATTGGCACATTGTCATTATCTTGCTAATTCAATGTTGTTTATATATATATATAGTCAGCAGACTATATCAAAAACTGCATGCAGATTACTGGCCCACTGAATGAGATTTTTCTGAGCACAGAGTCTAGGACTATGCATTTTAACTAGTTTCCCAGGTGATTATTATGTAGACTTAAGCTTGAAAACCACTGCATATAATGCAGGTGAAGGAGACAGTGACCTATTGTTAAATTACATCTTGATAAAGATATTCCTTTAAAGGGATGCATTGCAAAACACCTTTATCAAATATTGCCAATCCTTCTTAACATGGTAATTATTATTTTTAGCAACAATAATCTATGGCAACAATGGGTACATATTGGAATGATATCATTCTTGGTTTAAAAAGTATCAAATTTTTTAATGCCTATGTATTTATTACACAGATGTCAATGGTATTGCAAAGTAGTCATGGCCAGATCACATATAATAAGAGGAATCATGGTCTGGTATTAAAATCACTATTAGATCAAGTAACTACTAAAACATATTCAGTGGAAAACAAATGGAATTTTTATTATCGCCCAATGATTGCATGGGAAATGACTACAATTTATACTCCTTCAAATCTTAAATTTAAAACAAAAAATTTTAAATATGAATTTCATTTTAAAAGGAAGCTTGAACTGTCATTAAAATCATATATGTTGGCTGATCATATTTTCTTAAATTGTATTTCCAAAGCAATATTTTAACCTTCATTTCTTCATCTTTCAACAAAATTTCCTAAGTGCTATTTATCAGATGTCAAGTCTCAAAAAAACAAATTCCCCGCACTGTCTCACAACAGAGGTACATGCCTAAAGATTTTGAATGTAGTTGTTGCTGTAATAGAGATGTGTGCCTGGTACACTGAGCTATAAATTGTGGCCAATTAGTAAAAGCTAGCCTCTATAATGTAAAACAATAAGGCAGAATATGTTAAATACTAATATAAACAGTGTTGATATTTCAAATGACCACCCATGATTCCACTATCTAACGACATCAAATAATAAAAGTTGCCACTTTAAAAATACTCCATTTTTAGTGCTCGCTTTGGCAACACATATACTAAAAATATTCCGTTTTCTTTAAATTATCAAAACTTTGAAAACTCTTAACATAAAAACACGCTATGACAGTACAAGTATAACTGAGATGTTTGCCTAATCTACAGCCAATATGTGTTAGTGTAACTAAGCCACATTGACGATTTTATGAATCAACAATCTGTGGCAGAAAGGAAGTCCAATGAATGGTTAGATTCTCACTTACACTAATAGAAAGGAGTCTTTAGTGAAATCAAAGGACCTGGACCGCAGCCTGCTCTTATCTCCTTGGACAATTCACTTTTCCTCCCTAAGTTTCATTTTCTCACATGTGAAACGTAAGGATCAACTAATGGTCGTCATGGTTCTAGGAATCTATGCTTTGAGGTTAGATTGTGATGACACAGTTCCCTAGCATTTTGTCTGACTGCTCTCACTCAGATGCCCATTCCCATTGAAGTGGAAAGAATTACACTCTAAAGCAGTAACTAGCTCAGTCAATTAGCACTCCTCCACCTCTCTCAGATTCTCCAATATCAAAATAACCATGAGAACCATGTTTATATTCAACTGAATACCTGGCAAAGACTAACCCACTGGCATACTTTGTAGGGATATATAGTATAGCTCTCTTAATGAAGATTTCAAAAATCTCAAGGAACATTTATTGCAGGAAAATTAGGATCACTAACCTGTGCTGAACTCTTTTCAAGTTTTTGGACTAAATTATCCCAGCGCTGGGCAAAGTTGTCCAGCCATGTTTCCATCTTTTGGGTTACTGTTGTATTTTTGAGTGTTGAAAGAAGATCTTGGTTAAGTGAGCAGAGTTTGTCCATGGTTTGCTTTTTCTTTTCTAGATCTGTTTTTAAAGCCTGTTAAAACAAGGAGGGACACAGAATAAGCCTAGGTTACATTTCGTAAAACACTACAGTTCAATTTGCTTTTGCATTTATCTTCTCATTGGAATAGATATGATTACAATCATGTCTACAAAGGACCAAGAGCCCATAAAAATATAAGTAGAAAATTAAAATGCCAATAATCTTTCCAAGAAGCTTGAAGAATAAAAAATAAAAGTCAGAAATAAACACCTAGTAGAGGAACTTAAAAGCTACTTTAAAATATTTGAAGATCTGCCAAGTAAAAAAGTAGCCTTGCTTCAAAAGGCAAGAGCAAGATCAACATATGGAAATTACTTTTTAATATTTAACAGATGAGTGGAAGGCATGGTTCTTGAATATTAGTGAATTTCCTCTTAATTCCTGATAAAATTCAAGTGAAATTCCACATGCCAGGAGTACGGAAGAGAACATGGTGAATTGAGATGAACGTGGCTAATTCTGAAATGCTGTGATTATGTGGATAAATTTGCAACATTACTTATTTCCACAATTTTTATATTCTTTTCATTATTTGGATATAAAAACCTTGTTATGAAGTTTACTGACTTAAATTTTTAGCATTTGTTATTCAATTATATTTGGCTATTTGAGTAATTATCTTCTAAACTTAAGTTTAAAGTCCATTAAGTAACAGAACTTAAGTAACTGAGTATGAGACAAATCTTTTGGAATCACTTGTATGTTTTCTAAACATGAGTGTATATATGAAGTAATTGTTATATCATTCATATTCCCAAAGTTCCTGAGAGTTATGGATGGTTGCACATACCCTTCGGTTGATATAAAATAAAGAAACAAAGTGGCTTGTGTGAAATCAGTAGATCAAGAGAGTTTATTCCTTCACTTTACCCATTAAGGTTACCCCGCACTTTGGGAAATGTAATTTCCAGCTCCTAAATACAAATCCCTGACTTATAAACACAGAACAAGAGGAAAGAAAGTAGAGAATTATTTTGTAGCCCCACTACAATCCTCTCTTTCTGGCAGTAGCAAGTACAATGAACATAAACCAAGCTGTGAGACCTGTCTTTCCAAAACAAATGCAAATTTACTTAAGAAGGACTAACATTACATATTGCATATAGTAAAGAAATTGTCATGAAACAGATGCACCAATTGCTTGTGAACCGAAGTGTCATCCACACAGAGAAATCAATACACATCCCCTGCAAACGACACTTTATGTATCTCATTTTGGCATGCCACCTGCATTGATAGCTCTAAACTGAAGAAAGCTCTGGCGTCTCCTCAATTAGTTCATCCTTTATTCAAAATCTACTTCACCTGGTATACCTCATAGTGTCATCTAACTGCTCATCATTTTTAAGGAATAAAAGCAAGTTTTGAAGTTTAGTTTTAATTTTTCTTCAATAATTAACTTTTTTCACTATTTTTCTAAGTTTGAAAGGATGCAATAGACCAAAATATAAGCTAAGATATGTAAGTTGAAATCATATCAAAATAAAATTCTCAGCATGGGAATTTAGTGATAGGTTTTATACATTGATTATGTTTGTTTAATTCATACGTTCACTTTCTATTAAATTTAAGTGCATATTTGGATAAGTAGTAAACCAACATTTTCTTCTTTTTTTTTTATTATTTATTATTACTTATGTCTGGTCTTCCTAGGTAGCCTCCCATCCAAGTACTAACCAGGCCTGACCCTGATTAGCTTCCAAGATCAGACATTGGGCTTGTTCAGGGTGGCATGGCCATAGACCATGCACCGTGGCTCCACTGGGGCATGAACCCAGGACTCTGCGTATACAGCAGATGTGCTAACCACTACACTATGGAACTACGTCCTAGGACCTACATTTGACTTGTCAATGTAGACTCCTCTACTTCTTTATGATGTCTCATTTTCCTTTTTTTTTTAAAGTAACTTTTGGCATGCATTTATTTTGTTGTAAGCCATCTCGAGTTCTTTTTAGAAAAAGACATGATTGAAATAAAGATATATACTTAAAAATAGAAAGATATAAATACAATCAATCCTCTTTGGCTTACCATCTATCTCAGAGCTTAAGGAATTATTTTTGAAAAGCTCTCTCTACATGTAAGGCTTAGGGGTGTACCCATTATTTAAACTAAATGTGTAATGACTTGGAAATAATTCAGAATGAGGGCTGAGAGTTATGTTTAAAGAAGAGGAAACAATTTGCACTGGAAATATATGGGCAACCTCATGTTACCTAAACAGCTTTTCTTAGATGATCTATAAAACTAATTGGATATCCAAAGAGATTTAGTGGCAAATGAAACTAAGCCTCCTGTGTTCACTTTAAACCAAATGAAGAAGCATTTGGTGAGCATTACAAAAATAAAGGAGAAAGTCATAATTAAATACTATTAGGAAACATGCTCTCATGGTAAATTAAAAACATTATTATAAAATTGAGGACTTATCAAATCAATATATTTTTACTTAAATCTATATGACAAAAGCACTGTGCTAATAAAAGCTTCCATCTAGTAAATTCTAGATCTGCTTTTACAAAGAGGTGATGCCAGGTTAGGTGTTCTACCTTAATTTGTTTCCTCTTGTTTGCTCTTGATCTTTCTCTCTCCCCATTATCTTCCAGTCCTTGAATGGCTCTCCTACCATAACCAACAGAAGGAGAAGGCAGGAAATCCTGGCTGGTACCAGACACACTGAATCACAGTAACGAATTACCTCCTCCCATCTATCCTTGGACAGCAATTCTTTTCAGCGTGAATTTCATGTATGCATATTAAATAACTATGATTTAACTGTTAGTAATTATAAGAGTATAAAAAAGATATCTTTCTGCCTATCAAAACCTGATCATAGGTCTCGATCGTAGGTCATGAGTACCAGAGACCCACAGATCTCTATAAAACTCAGGAGGCAAAAGGAAGTTCTAGAAAACTTGTACAAGGCAGAGGTCAGCTCGGATCTTAAAAGAAGAAATATATTTTATTTTCTTAGAAGCCAGACACCTGTACCTACCCAAGGTAGGCAAGAAGGTACAATCAATAAATCAGATTGGGCCAGTAGCAGAGACAGGCAAGAGACAGATAAGCTGCTCAGGAAGACAGAATAGGCATGTTTTATCTGGATAAGGCTAGATGATTTGAAGTGAAAAAAAGAATGTACACTTACAAAAGGACCAGGAAATCTTCACCCTATTCTCATCTGAAGTATTCTTCAGAGAATAATGCTAGGGCAATTTCTCTTACACTGGCACAATTAAATTTTGTACCTATTTTATGTGTAGTTACTTATCTATATGTGAGAAGTACTTTAATTTATTCTAATCACCTCTTGTTATACTTAGGTAGACTGATCCATTTGGGGAGGGGCGCGGCGCGGAAATGTTCTTAGCTTGAGGGAACATCAGAATCTCCTGGAGGGCTTGTTAAAATGCAGATTGCTGAACCATACTTCCAGAGTTTGTGTCAATAGGTCTGAATTGAGGCCTAAGAATTTGCATCTAACAAGTTCCCAGGTGATGCTGATGCTCCTGTTCCAGGGTCCACACTTCAAGAACATTAATTCTACCTGGATGAATTCATTGAGAATGAGCACAGGAGTCGAGGTCAAGGTAGCAAGTCCTGGTAAAAATGCACCATCAACTGGGACTTGCTGAGCTCCCATAAGCATTCTGTCCTTGCCATCTGATCCCAAAGCCACCTGGGAGTGCCGTCAATTCCACAGGACTCCTATAGTCCCTGCACATTACATTTTCTTGGATTGCCAAGCTTCCCAGAGTTGTCCTTCCCTGGCAAACACCACCAGTCCTTTGCCACGTGTTGCAGACTTCCCCAGAAACATCCCTCTTGCAGATTTGGGCCTTCCCCTGATAGCCTACATGATTCTATAGGTCTTAGAATTTTCCTCATAAGGAGTACAGTTTCTTCTCTCCTTTTTCTTCTATCCTTTACCACAAATAAAAATTCAGTTTTGATCATAAAAAATAATAGACCTACATGATTTAGCTAAAACTACAGATCTAGAGGAAATGAAATACTTGACCCCTCATATCCTACCTCAAATAAAAAGTAGAAGAAAATCCCATGGGTTGTTAGTGATAACATTTCAAAACAAATTATACTGATTGTAAATAAAAAAGAGTTTTAGCACACTGTATATATACCTAGGTATGTCGCAGAAACTGGTGACAGATGGTACCTGTTTTGGGTCTCAGATTGTGACATATTTTAATGAACATTAAATTCTTATTCACTGCCTGAGTCAGCAGGGGAATTTTACCTCAAATTCTAGACCAGCTGTCAGGTTTTGTTAATTGGTTTAAACTATCAAACGGTAAGACTTATCCATAATATATTTTCACTTTGTTCACGAGTAAGGTGACATAATTTGAATTTTAATCATATTGGAAAATTATTGAGACTTTGCTAAGAGAGGATTGTAACAGCCCTGAGGCTAGTAAAGTCTTTTACACACAAAAAATGTCAACATAGTGGCATATGATTGTTCAAAATGACAGTTCTCAATTACAGTTATTTTTTTTTGTCAAGAAATCAAACAATGTGACAAGTTTTGAAATAGCTTAGAAGGCCTAGACCTGAGTCTGAATGTCTCAGTGCTCATTTTAACTCTGCTACTAATGTCCTATGACACTTTGTATACATGTCATGTGTTTTTTCCTAAGCCTTGATTTCCTCTTCCGAAATAACTTTCTCTCTCTCTTCCTCTTCATGCACAATGCTACTTAGTTCAGTTCTTCTATTTTGTCTCCTTACTACCAAAAGTCTCATTACCAAAGAGAATTCCAAAAATGCAAATATGATTGTTATCAAACTCTCAATGGCTCCCCATTAGCTATAGAACAAAACTACAAATATATCTCTGATATTTCTACATTCTGCCAATATATATATAGATTACTTTTCAGAAACCTCTCAAGTCATATCATCACTCAAGAAGGCATATATTCTTTGAGAAATGATTTCTTAACAATAACAGGCTAGCTTATAATAACCAGGAATATATAAGTGAATCTATTTTAAATAAAAAAGCTTAAAGGTTAGTAATTATGGAACAAAAATATATGACATAAATATTTGTAAAATGGTACAAATTTAACAGAGGAAAATTATTTAAGATTAAGTAAATGATTTCATTATTAAGTGTAATATATAATATTGATACAGATATAAATAGATTCACTTAGGTAAAATTATGAAATAGTAACATCAAGTCATCACATAATAGAATTGATCAAAAATAAAAAAGAAATCCTAATTATGGAATATTTGACTTGAAAAATAAAGCTTATTATTAGATTGGCTTCTCCTTTACTAGAAAATAAAAAGATTCACAGTGAAAGAGAAGTTTTAGAATTTGTTTCCTATTCTGTAAGGTTCAACTCAAACTGAATCATCTCAATGAAGACTTTCCTGATTGTCTTTGTACTAGCAAAGTTCCCTCATTTCTCAAAGTTAATGCCATTTGGTTTGCTTTAATGTTTTTTCTTTGCTTCCCAAACTAGAGTCTAAGCTCCTTATATGTGAGGATAATCACTCTATACTTCTCATATTTCTCAGACAATCTATTTTAGTCTATTGCTTTAGAATCATGCTGTTTAGAACTTTATGGAACACTCACATGTACTTCTTAGTGTTACATTTTTTAATTTTAACTGTAGTCTTATTCCAGGTATGCTATATTTCTTTAAGAGTATAATTTTGTCTGGAAAAACAAAGTTGAAAATCTACCTATATCTTATGGAATTAATGTTTGTATCCTTCCAAAATTCACACATTGAAGGCCTAAACCCCAATGTGATAACATTAGGAGGTAGGGCTTTGGGGAAGTATTTAGGCTTAGTTGAGGTCATGACAGTTGAGATCCCATTAGTTCCCTTTTAAGAAGAGGAAGAGGCACCTCCATCTCTACCATGTGAGGATACAGCAAGAAGGTGTTGTCTGGAAGCCAGGAAAAGGGCCTCACCAAGAACCAAATCTGTCGGCACCTTGATCTTGGATTTCCCAGCTTCCAAAACTGTGAGAAATAAATGTCTGTTGTTTAAGGCACCCAGTCTATGGTATTTTGTTAGAGTAGCCCAACCCAAGACAATATAGCTTTCCCTATTTTAATTAAGAAAAGTAACAATGTGATATAATTTAATAGATTGACTTAAGCAAGAGCAATGAACATTTGGTTTAAGATTTGAAAGAATAGAAAGATGAAAAAAATGGTGTTAATATAGACTATAGGATTAAAAAAATACTACTGTAAACTAACACAATACATACAGCCAGTTTTTGAAGACTTGTTAACATTTCACTTTGATCTTTAAAGCCAGTCGTGTGAATCTTGCTCACTGCATCTTCTTTTTCTGAAAGCCATGTACTAAAAAGGCACTGGAAGAAAACAGACAATTCCCAAAAAGGAATTAAGTAATTATTAAAGTAGACCATCACATTTTTGCATTTATTCATTTAACATCCCTCCATGTCTTTCACTGATAAAATTTTCCCCACATGACTCACCTGTTCTTCAGTAAAACGTTGCCACTTTAGAAGGATGTCTTGTAAAAGAACCCAGCGATCTTCTGTCCACCTACAGATGTTTGCCCATCGATCTCCCAGTACCTGGGGAAGAGACAACCCACCACAACATCAGCAAACAATTAGTGGTTAACTGAATTCCATTAAAAATGACAAGAATGACTGAGGAAAGTATCTGATTTTGAGTCTCCTATGTGTACTAGTTATAAAAGACACTCTTTCTGCTTCTGCTTATCATGAAATAAGCACTTCTCTTTTTGTTTGTCTCTAGATTACTTCAGTCATGCTTTCTTTTCACCTTACATTGAAAAACAAAGATATTTATAAGAAGTCTGAAGCAGTTATTGTACCACTAATTAAAATGTCTGCACAGGAAATCTAACGTAGAAAAGACATAAATATAGAATTAGATAGGATTTTGCATTGATAATATGTAAAATATGTATCTTTCTTAGGTTGGAAAATACATCCCCCTCACAGAATAAAAGTCTGACTACTAAATAGAATGCCCCCAAATACCCCTATTTGAAGTGATCCTGTATAATTAGAATTGTTCATATCCTGATTGTAGAAGAAAATTATTGGTGAATTGTTAGTGACAAATTATATCCACATGTGGAATTTAATAATTATATGGATTATCATTACAAAGTATTTAAAGTGACTATATCTCTAAACTATTCTAGTAAGAAAATTGTATATGCACACCGATGTTCATGGCAGCATTATTCATGGTGGGCAAGACATGGAAGCAACCAAATTGTCCTACAACAGATGACTGGATAAAGAAGTTGTGATACATACATACAATAGAATATTACTCAACCATAAGAAGAGATGAAATACTGCCATTTGCGACAACATGGATGGACCTCGAGATAATCATGCTAAGCGAAATAAGCCAAACAGAAAAAGTTGAAAACCACATGATATCACCTATATGCGAGATATAAATATAAAAGCAACAAACATGACAGAGACTCATGGACATGGACAGTAGACTAGTGGTTATCAGAGGGTAAGGGAGAGGGGGGAGGGGGGAGGTAGATGGGGTAAAGGTGTGGTGATGCAAAGACATCTAACTATAGTAGGCAAACATACAATGCAACACATAAATCATTGTTGAACTGTACACTTGAAACTTATTGGATTTTGTTAATGAATGTCACCATAATAAATAAAATATAAAAGAAAAATAAAATTGTAATATTCTCTGAGCAAGAACTGCCAGATCTTTAGCATGTCACTAAGGTCTAGGTACACACACTATTTCAATATGTATCATAAACCAAGTACCAATGGTTTTTAGATGAAAAAGTGTACGCTAAGATAATTTCTATGCAAATAGAGTGTTTTAACACACACAAAAAAGTATCATTTATTTCAACTGCATTATGATGCACTTCAGAGCCTAAAATTTCAACATTTTTAACTTTCTCATAAATTAGAGAATTATTTTCCCATAGCTATTGGATCTTTAAAACTAGGTAGATGGTAACTAGATGTAATATGATTATTTTGTAGTGTATACAAAGATTTAATTATTATGTTGAAGACCTGAAACTAATATGTTATATATTAATTTTGCCTCAAAAAAATAACAAAATAAAATGATTTTATACAATTCAAAAAACAATTAGAAGTACCTCAAAATATGGACATGTTGCTTTATTCTGTATAGAATTAGAGCTAGAAAAAAATGTTCGTAACTCATATTTTTTACATTTATATTCAGCATCTAAGACAAGCCTCATCATAATTTCTACTTTACTCGATGCTATCTGTTTGAATTGATCCACTCAGGAAATAAAATACAATTTAGATAATACAAAAGTAATTAGCAGCATGACAAAATCCACCTGCTCCTAGGTGACTTGGAGACCCAGCTCATTTTCCAAAAATTTGTTTAATCTATCATTTTTTTTTTCAAAAAGGTCATGCTGTGCATGAGTAAGAAGTAGGCAATGAACATTTTACTACAGTATTAAAATGATCATGTACTCCTATGCGACTCACAGTGAGTTTTCAGTTTTTCTTCAGAAATGTCAATAAAAAATGTTACTGCTTTCAACGTAATATTAACTGGTTTTCATTTTTTTATAATTTTACTCTCTATTTCTTTTGAATTATGTTAGTTTATGACAGAAGCCATAGCACTGAAATAGCAATGCTAGATAGTCAAAGGAAATGTGCTAACATAAATCAATGAATTCAACAATATTAGCCACTTAATTATTACAAAGTAGTATTTGGAGTTTTTTTTCTTTTTTTTCTAAAATATATTAGAAGTTCTTCTAGTAAACTTGCTAGTGACAGTGTCAGTATGCATCAGGTAAAATGGCATGTAACATATCTGTTAATGGATTATTTGTGATAAATTTAGCTTCCAGCAGAGAAAATCATACCCATTAGACATAAACTACAGCACCATCTGTCTGATTTGATGATGTGATATAAAAGAGCAAATCGTGGGATGCTTATTGCAGCCCTTCAACTCCACTGGAGATGGGTGTCAAAGGGAGTCAAAGGGATAAAAAACTATAGCATCATCTTCATAAATGAAAAAATAAAATGAACTGAGACTTCCAAATAGATACAGCATCAGTTCTCTAGTACTACAAGACACACAAATGTATTGTCCACTGAAGTAGCATTTTAGGTTTGGATCTTATAGATGGATGCTTATAATTTATTTGTGGAGAACATCCTATAAAACAAATCCTAACAAAGACCTCCAAATACTAAATTGCTTCAGATTATTAAATTTATATAAATCTCAAAATATATTAATGTGATATACTTTACACTGCATATGTCCTTTCAAATTACAAAAACATTTTAAATATATAATTTCCTTAAAATAATTCTGGCAATTCTTTGAGGGATTGGTATTATTATCCACACACCCTTAATAAAATCAAGTGACTTTTTCAGAAAATGTATAGCTAAATTATTTAATCTTTCTCAAAGAAAATAATCATACCAACCCCTTAAAGAACTGTTACAAATATTGAACAAGATTATGTATTGGCAAGGAGTTTTAATTCGAACCGAGTTATATAAGTATTGGTGGCTATTTACATTTTGCATGATCATAGTACTTAAATCTTCTAAGAACTACCAGGGGTCATCTATTTTACTCTATTTACTCTAGAAAGGTACTTATTAAATCTTTACAAATAGATGTTTAAACTTCAAATATATTCTTCTTTAAAGATTTCCAACACAAGAAAGTATACATATCTCTTAGTAACATATTCCACTGTTTAAACCTATCTTACTCTCAGAAAACTCCAAATGAACTGAATCTAAGCCACTTCTGTTACAATGTAGGCATGGTGGTTTTCACTAATCTCTGTAAAATTAGATAAGTAAATCAGAAATTTCTTGCTCGTAAGTTGTATGTGTGCCCACAGGTAGATTTTTGCATTGTCATATGTACAAATATAAATAAATGAACATATTGCTTGAATTTATGGATTTATTTGTTTATTGCTTGGAAATACTGGCCCTGATTTGAATTACAAGGGATGGAGCTAAGCAATTAGAAGAATATCAGTGAGCTCCACAATAACTCGGAGATGCTGGTTCATATCATTGCCTGAAGGTATGTAACCAAATTGTTACACAAGTATAAGGGATTGGATTGAATTTGATTGACAGAAAGCTAAATAACTTTTTAAAAAATCACTATATTAAGACTAGAATCCTGTTCCCTAGAGAACAAAAAACAGTGTTTATATGAGCTTCCATGTAAGTGTATAAACCCCTTGAGCATTTAAAAATAATGCATATTTCTTAATCTAGGTAAATAACACACAAATACAAAATGAATTATAACATTTCATGAAGTAATAAAAAGAAATTAATTTTTATTTATGTTCTCATCTTGTCTCAGCAATAAAAGAAGCTAAAGGTCAGTTCTCTTACTGTAACGCATTTTCACAGGCTAAATCACAACTCCATTATCATCTATGTTCAGATTCTCAATGGGAAGAATCTCTCTCCCATTTAATTCACATTGCATATTGTTATACATGTCAAAGACATTTCTTATCTGAGTTCCTTTTTTGGTTGAGTTGATTTTTCAAAGCAAAAGCAAAAAATGGCTATCAAAAGAACATTTGGATAAAGGTGATTGAGGAAAATCTGACAAGCCTGGGAGGTAAAACTTAAGTGCCTTGACCCTTGAATTTATTGAAACTAGTGATAGAATGTGATAGCTAAACTGTGCCCATCAAAAATAGCATTAAGAAAGAAAGTGTTCCCAGGAGTATGTCCACTAAGGAAGACAAAATTATGTGCCATGGATCACACAATGCAGCAGCAGCAAGTGGGATTTATAAGTGAGGGAGGCATCAAGCAAACCATCTCATTTTTATTGCAGTTTAAGACCTTGAAATATGCCTCTCAGTTAAAGGAATTTTTATGGAAAATGAGGCTTCTGAAAATTAACTTATTTCTTGATTTTTCTTTCTTACTTTACATACGGTTAAAAAGGACAAGCAACTTCATCTTATCAATGGTGAAATGGAAATGGCATTAAATAACTCATTGAAAGAAATAAAAAAATACCCTTCATGAGGCTAGAAACAAGGCAGAGTACTTGTGACTGTTGTTTAACCAAGTCTATGATACTCTTCACAATTTTGCATGTTTTTAGAATTTGTTAACTGAAGCAGCATACTATAAAACGGCTTGCATTGTATCTTCACTGCCTACCACATGGTCCAGGGTGGGGGTGGGGAAAACATTCTAATGTATTAGGAAATAATCACTGGAGGTTTCTCTGAAAAAAAAGTTCTTATCACTTTTTAAGTGATCCTGCAAAAACTCCTGACTGAACTCAAGGAACTCATGACTGCGACTTTTAAAGGTGCAGTCTACAGATGAAGAAACTGACACTCAGATAGGTTGAATAAACAACTTGTCAAAAAACACGGAGTTCACAGGATTGAGTATCTAGAATTTACTCTCAGATCCATCTCAGGCCCATGGTCTTTCATGATGCCATTCACTCAGTAGAGCATATGAGATTTAAAAAAATAAGCTTTGTAATTTGTGCTACAAAACCTACAGTGAGATGTACAGATACAGGGTCCTTTTTGAGTCTTTTTATATTTAATTGTAGCAAAAGTTTGACTACATTTAACTAAATATTTTATCTAACCCACTTGACAAGGATTTGAAGCCTAATGTTATTATTTGATCTAAAAACATTTTTGACATTATAACTCTCTATTTGTTTAAAATATTAAACACAAATCAGAAAATACACTTCCAGATCAAGAATCTGTGCTCTTTGCAAGGACTTATTTTTCAAAAAGTGAATATTACTGTCTAATTTGCTAATGAAATTCTGCCTTGGTGACTATGCTAAAAATGTAGTGAGATTTTTAACTTGAAGTAGCATGTTCTTCTGTGTCATTAGAGTCAGTCCCATATATTATTTATTTTTATGAGTTCATAAAGTGCTAATGAATAAATATGGAAAGGCCATGTTGTTGTTGTTGCTGTTATTATTTGCGGGCTATTATTTAATGTTCCGTGGCAGCTTAGTAAACTCTGTACTCTCCAGCTCCCACCTGTCTGTCGATTCAATTAGGATACCAGAAAATAAAGAGCAGTCATCCTAAGGAGCATTCTAGCATGACAGCTTTCTTCCCAGTGATCATTATATTCCTAGGCATTCTTCGATAGCTTGAGATTTTACTGTTTCTCCTTGTTTTATGCCTCACACCTCTGAACTTCTTGAGGGGGACTTCTCACCTTTGTGCTTAATGTCTTCTTGAATAACACAAAAATTTCACATAGTGTATAAACGTCTCAAAGCTGAATACCATCACTGCAGTTATTAATATGGGGTTTTTCTTCCAAGTATTGTCTCAGAACACTTTTTTTTTTCTCTCTTCTTCATTAGATAGATGCCTGCCAGTGTTCATGGTAACAACAGAGCTATTTATGGTGAATTTGAAGACTCATAGGAGGTGAGAGTCACATGTGATATCCTCTCCTCTTTACTGCAAATTCTAGGTCTTTAATACTTAAAATGGGCATCACAATATAGTGGGATCTATAAATCTTTCCCCTGCTACACATCATTAGGCTTAAAGTTCAGATTGCCTGAATTCTTGTCCAGATCTACTGTTGCCCAACTTGGTAACATCTGTCAGGAAACACTTAAATCTTGCTATGGTTTAGTTTTCCCACTAGGGAAATAGAGATAATGGGACCTGCTCTGGTACCCTCCATGCTAGATCACTGCTAGGGTCAGACAGTGGTCAATAAATATGAAAATGCTCTGAAACCTGTGATGAGTTACAAGATGCTCGTGATGGGTAAGGATTTAGAAATTTGTTGATGGAAAATCAGCTTTTGTTTCCAGATGTGATAAACCTAGAGCAATAGAGAATTTTAATGCAGAATACAGTGAAACATTTCAGCGTGACACTAAAATTATTAGGTTTTCATATGTTATCTATGGTCTCTTAAGACTTACATTTTGTATAGGAGTTGAAAATCTGGTTTACGTTTTTAAACCAGGAGAATGCTCCAATATATGTCTTATTTCTAATCAAGTGTGTGGAAAACAGATATCCCTTTATGCTTCATTCTAATTGTTGGCATTGGAATATCCCATCTATAAGAAATCACCCAGTCTAATGTTTATTTATAATAAAATGCACAAAATAACCTAGGTGTAAAAAGATGGGGAGTGATGGGAACTGTAACTAAATGGATTGCTGATGCTAAAAGGACAGAGATATTTAATTCCGACTGAGGTTAATATACAGGAAAACATGCCAAGGATCATCACTTATTTTTCCAAAGGAGCTAAAAATTCATAGTTTTACATCACATTTCCTAAATTTCAAACATCGATAACTAACAAAATTATTATTAAATACCTTGTGGACCGAATAGAACCATATGAATATATTTGTAATTTTAGATGAAATAGAAAAATTCCTAGAAAGACACAAACTACTCAAAATGATTTTAAAAAATGAAAAAATTGGAAAATGGAGATAAAATCAAAGATGAAAAACAAAAATAGAACTCTTGTTTATTAAATGTACTGACTCTTTTGTTTAAAACTTTCTCATAAAGAAAACTTCTGGCACAAATGGCAAGGTCCCAAGTCTGCATAGTCAAGTACTTAAAGCTAGCAAGCGTATTAGCGTATTATAAGAAAGGAAAACAATCTCTTTCATGGTCACAACATGAAAATTCTAAATCAAATGTTAGTAAATATTAGCAAAGAAATCCAGCAACAAATAAAAAGGATCACAAATATCATCCATGTTTGGTTTACCTCAAGAATACAAGGCTATTTTAATATTAGAAAATGAAGCATTGTGATTTCACTTATTATCAGAATAAAGGAGAAAAATAATATGATCATCTCAAGCGATCCTGACAAAAAAGGGTTGATAAAATTCAGCACCCAGTAATAATAAAACCTCTTAGAACCCTAGAAATAAAAAGCATCTACAATAAACCTGCAGGAAATATTATATCTTATGGTGGTTACTAAAAGTTTCACCTCCAAGACCTAAAATGAGAAACAGATGTCATTGATAATCTCATTATACTAGAGTACATACAGCACAATAAGGCAAGAAAAATTAATAAAATAAATAATAATTGGAAAAGGAGAAGCAAATCTGTCATGACTCACAAACAACCTATATATGTACACCTGAGTGATGCTACAGATAAAATGTTCAAATTCATAAGTGACTTTAGCATGGTCTCTGGATATAAAGCCAAGAAACAAAAATTAAATTGTATTTCTCCACATCAGCAACAGACAAATAGAAGATAAAATTTTAAAAATATACCATTTACAATAACAGCAAAAATATCAAAATCCTGGGGATAAATCTCAAAAAAAGTCTAAGATCCATAATCTTGAAAACCACAAAACGTTATTGAGAGAAAATAAAGACCTAAATAAGTAGAAGACTATTCTGTATTCATGAATTGAAATATTTTGTATTATAAAGATATCAATTCATCACAAATTGATCTATATATTCAATGAAATCCAATTAAAACCATAGCATCTTTTGGGGAGGTATAACAAGCTGATTCTAAAATTTATATGGAAATGCAAATGAACAAAAATAGCCAAGATAATCTTTAAGAAGAAGAAAACAAATATGAAGGGCTTATACTGGCCAAGATGGATTTAGTGTTCCCCTTGGCTTGACTAAACTTTAGACTATAGGCCCAACCTCTCTTTTCTTAGAATACTTCCTTTATAAAACTTGAAACTGTAAATTTTTTCTCTGCTCCTTTGAGATATAAATATTCTAAAACCTAAGAGTGTAGTTCTCAAGAACCTGGGAGCCATCCCTTTGAAATGTAATTATCAAGAAAGATAGTGCCCCTGTCTTCCAGACTCCATGGGAGGGTAGGAGCCTAGTTATGATAACGGACAATTAACAAACACAGAGGGTATAATCACATTAACTATCCAATCCCATAATGTCCTCCCAAGTTTTTACACTAGCTCATCCCCGTACTTAAAACTCTCCGCCTTTGGTTCAGTGGAACTGAGTTCAGTCTCTTCCCTATTGAAAAAGTCTTGACCCCTAATTGCAATAGTCTTGAATAAATTTTTCCTCGCCTGTTTTACCATCTGGCTCAATTTTTCTTTTACAATGCTACCAGATATCAAAATTTATTATAAAGCTATAGTAATTAAAACAACGTGGCATTGGCATAAGTATAGGCATATGTACAAACAAAATTTATGAGTCCAGAAAGTGACCCATGCAAGTATAGGCATTTAATTAAAGGGTGACACCTCAGAACAGTGGGGAAAGAATGGTCTTTGCAATAAATCATGCTATTTCCATTGGATCTAAATGAAAAAAAAAATGGGAAAAAAAGTCCTGATATGACAATCCAGGAGAATATCTTCTGGATCTTAGAGCAGGAAATTTCATTTTTAAATTCAGGTCAAAAAT
This sequence comes from Pteropus vampyrus, assembly GCF_000151845.1. NCBI lineage: Eukaryota > Metazoa > Chordata > Mammalia > Chiroptera > Pteropodidae > Pteropus > Pteropus vampyrus. The sequence continues at coordinate 1,414,892 of NW_011889121.1, forward strand.
ACACTAACTATAACAGAAAATATTGAAGTGGAGTATATTGAATTTAAAACTTCTGTTTAATTAAAAAAAGATATTGTTACGGAATAAAGAGGCAAGGCACCTAAATTTCACTAACAGAAATTTAGACAATCCAATCAAAAAACAGGCATGGCAAAAATCAGTCTTTCAAATAGCTAGTAAAGAACTGTAATAGTGCTTAACCTCATCAGTCATCAATACATACGAGTGAAAATAAGAGATGCCATTATAAAGCCGCCATAAAGGCTCAATTTAAAAATCTAAAATACCAAGTATTAAAGAAGATATGAAGTAATTTGTACCTTTATTCACTACTGATGAGAGTATAAATTTATAAATTAACTTTGAAAAAATCTTTAGTAATACCTATAAAGTTAAATATACATAGACCCAACAATCTAGGAACTCCAATCCTAGGTATGTATGTATCCAATACAAAGTCATACTTATATTCACCAAAAGATATGTACAGTTATTTTCACAGCAGCATTATTCATATGGCTCCAAACTGGAAACAACCCAAATTTTCTGACCAATAGAATGTATCATTAAATTGTGATATATTCACAAAAAAAAGAATACTATCCAGTCATGAAAATTAATGAACTAATGCTATAGGCAACATGGATGAATCTCACAAACATAGTATCTAATGAAAAAATATCAGTTATGAAACTATATATACTATGCAATTCCATTTACATTAAGTTAAAAATAAAGCTTCTGAGGTATTATAAATCAGGATAGAGGTTACCTTTAAGGAAATAGGAAAAGTTTGTGACTATAATAGGACTTGCTAGTGGCTTCTTGATTGCTGATAACATACTATCTGTGGATCTTGGTGTGGAATTACAGATATATTAACTTTGTAAAGTCTTCAAGCTATACTTATGATTTGTGTCCTTTTCTGAGTACTCCAGTAAAAAAAACAATAAAAAATAACATTGTGCCACAGTATAAATTTAGATTTATTCAGAGACCAAAAAGGCCAGTATTCTTTTTAAACCATATTAGAATTAACATTTATATTCATAAAGAATATTATCATTCCAACATACTTGCATATTTTCCCTGATAATAACTTTCTCAAGGTCATATAGTAATTTTCTCCTATGAAACTGAGAGATTAGGAGAAAGCCCTGACTGAGGTATCACACAGATCTGGGTACCAGTCCCAGCTCTGCCACTTGCAAGCTACATGAACTTGGCTTTAACTTCATTATGCATTGGCTTTTTCATTTGTGATATAGGGATAACATTACATGCAAAACATTTAAATTTTTTTGGAAAAATAATGAGCACACAAAGTGCTAATAATTGTAATTATTGCTTCATGAGCAACAATCGTTGACACTTGGCTTAGTGAAATTATTTCCATCACATTTAAAATTATTTTTTATTTTTAAACATGCTTTTTATTCACCAATGATAAAATTAGAAACTAGAGAGAAACATCAAAAATATTTTCATCCATATTCTTCTTCTTCGAAAAAGAAAAAACTCTGTCTTAATTCTATAAACTTTAACATTCCATAAACTTTTTACCCAAATTATCCCAAAGGTATGTACTATAAACACTTTTAATTAATATCTCATTTTCAAGCCATGATAGAAAAAGGAACATTATAGTCTTTCTAAACAAATACTTTTTGTTTGACTACTTTACTTCTAAACAAGAGAAGCATAATTATGGTGGTATAGAGATGACACGAAAAAGGGAGTGGTCATTGCTATGTAGAAAAACCAGCTTCTTGGAGAAAAATTTGAACTAAATTTTCTATATGAATTGGTTTTCAGAAAAGATATGATGAACATATGAGTATTCTGAGTAACAGGAATAACATGTACAAAGACAATGGCATACAGAGTATCAGAAGTGGCTTGCAGAAACAGAATGTAGGTTGAGGAACATGAAGGGGCTAAAAGAAGATAAGTATTGAGAAACAGGTAGGGGTCACATAATGAAAATCATTGTAAGCTTAAGTGATCAAACTCTGTAGAGGGTGAAAAAAATGACTAAGAATTTTAAGCAGAGGAGAAACTATATTAAACAGGCTTTTGAGAGCCCACACTGTAATGTGGAGATCGGGTAAAAGAGAGGTAAGAATTCAGGCAGGCCTTCCAGGGGTTGATGATATGGGATTTACCTTAAGAAACTGTGACAGAAACAAAGAAAAATAATGAATATGAGAGAAATTTAAGAAATGCTGTGAGAGGGTCCATTCAGAGGGTTCATAGGGAAAGGAAAGGGATGGGTCTGGAATGATTTCGTTTCTGGTACGGATGTCATGGTGAGTGGCAGTACAATAACAAAAATGGAGAAGTCAATAAAGGAAGCAAGTTTAGAGGGAAGTAAGGCACAATGAATTAAGTTTCGCCTTGTTGGGTTTAAGGTGCTTTTTGGACTCCAAGGTGGCTCTGGCAAATAGAAAATGGGATAAAAGAAACTGGGCTCAGGAAAGAGAGTTGAGCAGAAGACATCCAGGTATATCAATTTCTGCCTATTTTTCACAACACAACCTTCTAAAGTAACACAGAGAAAATGCCATCCTTTTTTAAGAAGACAATACTTTTCTTAAAATTAAATAATCCTCAGTTCTATATACACTCTTTAGAGAATGCCACCATCCTGGAAAATCCAGCTAAAATAACAAAATGTAAAGTGTATTTGAATCAGCACAGAACATAAATATCAGTCCTTGTAATGCAGACACTACATCGTGTCCAGGATTGCATTAATTTACTAAGAATCTGTCTCATCTTGCTTTAATATTAACCTTGTGCTCAAGTAGTGCCTGCCTGCCTGCCTGCCTGCCTCTCTCTCTATATATATACACACACACACATACATATATATGTATGTATGTGTGTGTATATATATATACACACACATACATATGTATGTATATATATATATACGGCATATATATATATATATATAAACATACACATACATCCATATATAGAGAGAAAATTAAAATGTAAATAAGTTTAAATATATGTATGTACACATTTGCATATAGTTATATATGCATATATATTTACATTCACATGTACGGATGGGAAGTCATCTCTTTTTTATCAAAAGCTTACTCAATTGATTTAAAGATATTTCTTTTAAAATTATTTATTTATTTTTAATTAAATTTATTGTGCTGAAATTGGTTAATAAAATAGGTTTCAGGAATACAATTTAATAAGATATCATCTGTATATTACATTGTGTGTTCACTACCCAAAGTCAAGTCTCCTTCTGACACTATATATTTGACTCTCTTTACTCCTGTCTACCTCCTGCCTCCTCGCTTTCCCTCTGGTAACCACTAAATTATTGCCCGTGTTTGAGTTTTTGCTTGTCTTGTTGGTATGTTGCTTTCAGTTTTACATTCCACATATGAATGAAATCATATAGTTCTCAAATTTTTCTGTCTGACTTATTTTTCTTGGCATGATTATCTCAAGATCCATCTATGTTGTTGCAAATGGCAGTATTTCGGCTTTTGTTATGGCTGATTAATATTCCATTGTATATATGTACCACATCTCCTTTATCCAATCATCTATCAAAGGATATTTTGGTTGTTTCCATATCTTGGGCAATGTGAATAATGCTGCAATAAATATTGTGTTGCATATGTCTTTACACATAAGCGTTTTCAAATTTCTTAGGTAAATACCCAGAAGAGGGATTGCTGAGTCATATGGTAATTCTATTCTTAATTTTTTTTTTTTTTTTGGAACTTCCATACTGTTTTCCATAGTGGCTATACCAGTTTACATTCCCACCAGCATTGTATGAGGGTTTCTTTTCCCCCATAACCTCTTCAATGCTTGTTATTACTTGTCCTGTTGAAGATAGCTATTCTAACAGGTGTGAGGTTGTACCTCATTGTGGTTTTGAATTACATTTCCATAATAGTGAAGCTGAGCATCCTTTCATATGTTTGTTGGCCATTTGTATGTCTTCTTGGGAGAAGTGTCTGTTCAGGTTCTCTGCTCATTTTTTAATTGGATTTTTTTTGTTGTTGCTGTTATTGAGTTGTATGAGTTCTTTGTATATTTTGGATATTAGG
>NW_011889121.1:1420137-1423100 GCF_000151845.1 Pteropus vampyrus
ATAGTGAAGCTGAGCATCCTTTCATATGTTTGTTGGCCATTTGTATGTCTTCTTGGGAGAAGTGTCTGTTCAGGTTCTCTGCTCATTTTTTAATTGGATTTTTTTTGTTGTTGCTGTTATTGAGTTGTATGAGTTCTTTGTATATTTTGGATATTAGGCCCTTATCAGAGGCCTTGCTTGCAAATATATTTTCCCATTTGGATGGTTGTCTCTTTGCCTTGTTGATGATTTCTTTGCTGTTCAGAAGCTTTTTAGTTTGATGTAGTCCCATTCATTTAATTTTGTTTTTACTTCCCTTGCTTTTGAGGCCAAATTCATAAAATCCTCTTTAAGTCCAAGGTTCTTGAGTTTAGTTCCTATGTTTTCTTCTATGCAACTTATTGTTTCAGGTCTTTTATTCAGGTCCTTAATCCATTTTGAGTTAATTTTGGTGTGTGGTGATAGACAACAGTCTAGATTCATTCTTTTGCAGATGGCTTTCCAGTTTTCCCAGCACCATTCATTTAAGAGGCTTTCCTTTCTTCATTGTATGCTTTTGACTCCTTTGGTGAAAACGATTTGTCCATATATATGGGGATTTATTTCTGGACTCTCAATTCTGTTCCACTGCTCTGTATGTCTGTTTTTCTTCCAATACCATGCTGTTTTGATTATTGTGGCTATAAAGTATAATTTGAAGTCAGGCAGTGTGATACCTTTCTATAAGCAGCAAAATTTCCAATAAGAAACATACTTTTTATGTAAAACATAAAAAATGAGTATATGACATTTGTATGTGACATTCTGACTTCAAAGGACATTGCTATAAATCTTCTAAAGTAATATGGGAGAGAAAATCATCCATAAACCACTCCTATTCCGGTGAAATTTATACAGCGCTCCAGTTGTACCCTCAAATGGCTTCTTTTCCCCAAATTGTCTGGACTACAGGTTGAATAAAGGAGTGCAATTGTTTTCAGTCCAATTCTCTGGCATATAAATCAGATATCAGGAAAAAATATGTTAAAACACAGGCATATTCTCCACTATCCCAATGAGGGATATGAAGGCTCATCTTATCCACAGAAATATCATGGGAGGCATTACAAAATATTTTAGGGAAATCAAATACTTTGTATTCATTCCATTCCATTGGACCGACCAACTTAATAAATCTACCAAAAATTTTGTAATAATAGCACATAATATTTGTACAAATAGTTTAATGTCATCTAATATAAAGTTGGTTTTCATGTCTTGATTTTAGTGAATGTATCTTAGCCCTTAGAGGACTTTTTCAAGTTCATAAATTATTCCTCAAAAAATTCCAAGTTTATTGACTTCGCCAGATGAGCAAGAAACTGAATATGCATGCACGGCCTTATGTTTAATAATCTGCTCTAAAATTTATTTTCCAAGTTATTCTTCAAAAGAGGATGCTCGTCTACAGCCATTCTTTTGCTATACCTTTAATTTTCCAAAATGGTAGACAATAACTGTAAGATTAAAGTCATTTAACAAAATAATCCAAATGCCTTTTATATGCCAGAAACCCTCTTGGGTCTATGGCCTTAGATACCTTTAATACATGTAGTTGGACTCGCAAGTATTAACTTGTATAGAGGAATACATCTAAAAATGGGACTTTAATAGCTCTGCCTTTTTCTGGAAGGTGTTTTTAATAGAGCATCTCCTATACACTATAAGCCTAACCATGTTTCTGGTTTTGTTGTTGTTGTTGTTGTTTGTTTTGTTTTTTGTTTTTTAACTAGAAAGAGCTATCTCTGTAGAACAGTCGGCTTTCTTTATGCTCCATTTATAGTCTTTTCTCCATTTTCAAATGTAAATGGCCCCATAGGACCTGTGCACCTCCAAAACACCTCCCTTACTTTGTTTTAGTTTTTGCTCAAATGCCACATTCTCAGTAAAGCTTTCCCTGACTACTTCATATAAAAAAAGCTCCCTTCCCAGGTCTATTTTTCCTTATAGTTATCACCTTTTACATAATATTAAACTTGCTTGTTTATTATGACACATGCTTAGAGCATAAGCTTCATTGAGGAACAATTTTTGTTTTGTACATACCTAACCTCAAAGCTGAGACTTTTGGCTGGCACCTAGTAGGCACTCAATACATATCTGTAAAATAAATAAATAAATACTGCTCTGTCCAGAACATTTTCCTACTCTTTAGTGTTACCTAATTAATTTCTACTTTCCTGACCTTCTAGAACAAGACAGGTCATCTAGCAATTTATATTTTTGTCACACTGAACTCATCATGGCTATAATTTTACATTTAGTTGTCTCTGTTTCATGCAAGTCTGGGAGGACAGGTACTATAACTGCTGCCCCAACCCCTCCTCACCACTGTAGTTCCAGCTGTCAATTTGGCAGAGAGCTGATGCTCAATACATGTTTTTTGACTGAATGAATTATAGTGTTGAGTATCACACACTTATTCTAATTCTTAAGTAAGTCCATGTCTACCTGCCAAGCCTCCTCTAGCATCGCTCTTCTAAACTCAATGGTGTAGTTAAATTGGCTCTTTTTCAGTTCATTAAGGGTAACATGCTCACTTGATATACTGTTTCTCCTTCCTGGAAACTGTCCATGTCCACCTTTACACATGCTTTATCAGTTTCCTTCAACATATCTTTTAGATTCTTGCTTAAACATCACTTTCCTAGGGAATCATTTTATGCATTCAAACTTCATTTTAATTCAGATTACTTTGTTGTCACAAAAGCTTATTTCTTTCCTTCAGAGAAATAACTTCTGTCCATTCTTTAATATTTGCTCATTTTTGTAAATATTTAATTAATGCCTATTTCATCTGCTAGATTGCAAGTACCAAGAGAGCAGTCAGCAAGCCCTCCATGTCTACCATGGTGACCACAAATGACAAGGAATCAGTATTCGATTTCAAAGAGGGAGCCTGAGAAATGTCTACCATTGTTTTGTGGTTCCAAGGAAAGCAGTAG
>NW_011889121.1:1425132-1450464 GCF_000151845.1 Pteropus vampyrus
CTGAAACCCTCCAGGAAAAAATATACTGTTCAATTTTTTGCTGTTTGATTGAATGTGACTCTTTTTGAGTTTTTTGTTTACCTTTGTCTTCTCTTAGACTGTAGGTTTGAAACAGACATAAATAATATTCCTCTGACCAATCCTCTAATACATGTTATTCAGCTCTAATTTAGGGGAAAAAAAGTATCTGCATTTATATATTTCCCCAAAGGCCAAGAAGCTAGTATGAACAGTGTATAGTTAATGAAAGGCAAGTATGCACAAATGGGACATCATCTGAATCAGTTTAAATAAATATAGTACATTCTAAATGTTTATATATATATAAATTATACCGTAAATTTTCTAAATATTTTCTGAATAGCAATTAATTACTTTAAATGTCAAATTTTAGTGTATTAAAGAAAATAATCTGACCTTAAGTTGCTCTTCCAAAGCCGCAGTTGCATGCTCTCCAGTAGATTCATCGACTACCACTACCATGTGAGTGAGAGAATTGACCTTGACTTGTTCTTGTTCTAGGTCTTCTTGAAGCACCTGAAAAATAAATTTTTTAAAGGAAATGAAAATTTCTTCCCAAATACATGTAATTTATTATGTGTGCCATGTTTTGGGTAATGCAAAATATTTTAATAAACTAGAACCATTCCAAGCAAATTTTCTGCTACGATGTTCAGCAAAATTTGCAAATTTTACTTCCAATGGAACTCAAAAGTATGTAGAGAGAGCATCTATTAAGAAAGGTACAGTAGGATGTTATGCCTCTTATCCCACCTCCTCTCACTTTTCAAGGACTTTTCTCCTAAAATTATATGCTGCTTCTGGCATTTTCAATGTCTCCTTCTCTATAGAAGTTCTCCATTATCAACCAAAATAAAATAAACTCTCTTGAGTCAACAAATCGCTCCTACTACTGCCCTAATGTGTGTTCCTTCTCACTAAAAAAAAAAAAAAAAAAAAAGTTTTTAGTTACTTTTTCTACTTCCTTGCCCTACTATTCTCTTTGCCCAATCCCATTGAAACATCTCTTTTAAAGGTTGTCATCAACCTCCAGGTTCCCAATCCAATATCCATTTTTTGTCATTGTCTTATTTGACAATCCAATTACCTAATTAACCACTCCTTCATTCTCGTCATCCTTTTCTCTGGAGCTTCATGTACCACCCTCTGTTGATTATCTTCCCACCTTACCAAGTGCTATTATTTTCAGCTCTTTTGCTGACTCCTTCTCCTTTGCTCAACTATAAATCAGATGTCACTCTATATAAAAACCAATGGATATCTACCACACTAAGAAAAATCCAAACTCTTTGCCTGAAATCCTTATAGGGTCTAGCACCTGCCTATCTCTCCAATCTAATTGCCTATCATTGTTGCCCACTGACACTGTTTCAGCCACACTTGTCTTTCTCTCCTCCACAAATATGTCAAACTATTTTCACTCCTGAATTGTTCTTCCTCCATATCTTAAAATAATCTCTCCTTATCACTGAGGACTCAGTTAAAGTGTCACTTCCCCAGAGATGCTTTTCATTAATATGCTGTCTAAATCTGATCCTTAGTTACTCTCTTTTTCTGTCATTTTTAAATAACATTTTCACTACTCAATATTTCCTCATGTATTAGTCATTTGTCTCTAATTACTTGAATTTAAGAACCACTAGAACAGAGATGTCCTCTGTCCTCTCATTACATACTCTAAGCAACAAAAGATCAATAAACTTTTGCTGAATGGTGCCACATAGAAGGGTGATGGCAATACGCACAGATGATTTTATCCCTTCCTGATTGCATAAAGATTGCAACTTCATAGGAGGGAGCAGCTTTTTAAAAAAAGTGTAATTACAATTACACTAACGAGTACATATAACCACAAAACAATATTCCAGTCTTTTGTAAAATCGTAGTGTATGATTTTTTTTTTTGTAAGGATAAACAGGAGTAAACAGAGGAATAATTATAAGGCAAGCAGAGGAGGAGTCAACAGAGGAGGCTGCTCTAAATCCAAGAATCCTGCCTGGGAGCTCCAGTTTCCCCAAGACTTTATCATAATATACTAATTACTATGAAATCTCTGAATGAATATGTGAAACTTCTAGTCATCTAGTTTGTTTCTTAGAACATTTTATTATATAATACAGAAATGGAGAAACAGGTTTCTCCATTCTAGAAGGCCTGCTGGCTTTCTAGAAAACCTGCAGTTCCTACCTGTGAGAGAATGACACTTGGCACCTATCAGATTAGCTCATAGTTATTCAAACCCTATGGCAGGTAAAAGAGAACTTATCAGGATTGCTGCATCACAAACTCTAATGCATGAGCATTTTTATTCTAGGACTTTTATTTTCAAGTCTAAACATTTTAGAGCACCATAAAATCACTTACTTTTGCTTCCTCTCTCTAGATTTTCACACTACATTTTCAAGTGAAGCAATTTAGAATAAAATGACTATGCATATATTTTGTGTACGGAGTCTATACTGTCTATCACGCCTTTGACATTCTAGAGTTTACACTGGTTAATAAAACTATTTCTGCTATGAGACCAAAAACAGAAACATTAACATCCAGCATTGTCCTTGAAAGTCATGTTGAGTCTGTGTTTTCTGAGTTACATAAGCCAGAACTGGGAACATTTCAAATGTGTAAGCCAGGAACTTTAAAAATAATAATTGTAATAATATTTTGGTAGCCAATATATCATAAGTTGGTTTCTTTAATTTAACCAATTCCTTTTTGCTATTACTCAAGTATGAGAGTATATACAATTACATATATTAAAAACAATTAGAAAAATAATGCTATACTGTTCAAGTTTTATATGTAAATTTTTATTTTTACTATTTTAACATATTTTAGTAAAAAACTTGAGCATTGTTTGATCCATGAAGTCCTTAATTTCAAACTCAGGTTGAGTGTTTCTAAAGCATACGTGATCAAATGTATTATTTGTTTTCTCCAGTACTTAGATTTCTGGTTTTGTTTGTTTTATAATCAGAAATTATATTCTTGTTACACTGAACAAGGGCTTACATTTTATGCTTTTGCAGAAGTACAAACACAAATTACCACTAAAGTTGTGAGTTGGTAGCTCTAAAATCAAACACAAGAACTATCTGAATTTATACTGAGTTGAGAGAAATACAAAACGGGAAAAACCAGCCAAAATGGTGTAGAAGATATAAGCTTTGCTCATCCCCTTTTGTGACCACATCAAGATTGAGACAGAAACACAGAGCAAACAGCAAGCAGAGTCACCTGGGGGTCTAGAAGAACAGAAGCACTACAATTAGGGAGAGAAATAAGAAATCATCCTGCAACAGTTAGAGGAGGCGGTGAAGACTCGAGGCTACCCCTTATCCAGTGGCTGAGTGGGGCAGAGGCTGTGGCATCCGCAGAGGCAGCAGCCTCTTAAAGGGGCAGCGTCCGCGAGCGGACTTTCGCAGTGAAGGACATGCTCAATCTGAGCACCAGTGATAGGTGGGCTGCAAGAGTGGCACCAGGGACTTAAATGGGGACACTAAGTTGTCTGAACAAGGGCCGGAGGGGAGACTTTGTACCGGACAGAAGTGCAGGCGGTATCCATTGTTCCCCTGGTGAGGCCTCCCTCCTCCTAAAATGCAGATGCAGCAATGCCATTGCTGAGACATCATCAAACTGGATAACAGAGGTCGTTCCGCCCAGAGTATTCCCTGAAACCTTGCCTCCCCCAACTCGTGGCCCCACCTAAGCCACATCCAGTTGTGTTCTCAGTGAGTCAGGCGCTCCTTGCTGAGCAGCAGCTAGACTCACAATGGAGGCATCTGGCATCAGTTTCTGACGTGGCCTTTTAAGGCAACTATAAGCACAACATCTGTGGATTGCTTGCTGAATCTTAACAGGTGACCCTAGAGGGGCACAGGCTTGGGCTCAATTTGGCCTGCAGCTGAACCGCTCCCAGGACTGTGCCACTGGACATCTACTTCACAAATCCACACTAATAAGACCAAGAAACTCAGAAGCTTTGCTTAGTACATAGAAACAGACACAGAAAGGCAGCCCAAATGGGAAGACAAAGAAGCAGAAACCATATGAGAGATCTAGAAATAATGGAGTCAAGCAATCTAACAGATGCAGAGTTCTAAACAGTGGTTATAAAGATGTCCAATGAACTTAAGAGAAAGAGAAGTGCAGATGAACTCAGTAAAAACTTTAACAAAGAGATAAAAAAAAAAAAAACCAAGAAAAGGGAAATGGAAATTATAAAAGGGAACCAGTCAGAAATGAAGAACACATTATCTGAGATGAAGAGTATACCAGAGGGAATCAACAGAGTAGATAAAGAAGAGGATTGAACCACCAATAGAGAGGATGGAAAAGCCAAGGACACCCAACCAGAACACCAAGAAAAAAGCAACCAAGAATATAATAATAATTTAAGGAGCCTATGGGACAAAATTAAGGGTAACAACATCTGTGTCATAGGGGTACCTGAAGAGGGAGAACAAGAAATTGAACAAATATTTGAAGAAATAATGATGGGAAACTTCCCTCACCTGGTGAAGGAGATAGACATACAACTCCAGGAAGCTCAGAGTCCCAAGAAGGATGAACCCAAAGAGACTCACACCAAGACACATCATAATTAAAATGCCAAAGGTTAAATACAAAGAGAGAATCTTAAAAGCAACAAGAGAAAAGCAGTGAGTTACCTGCCAGGGAGCACCCATAACACTGGCAGCTGATTTCTCAAAAGAAACTATGCAGGACAGAAGGCCTTCGCACAAAATATAATGATGTGATGAAAACCCAGGAACTACAACCAAGCATACTTTATCCAACAAAGCTGTCAGTTAGAGTTGAAGGACAGATAAAGAGCTTCCCAGACAAAAATTAGCTAAAGGAATTCATCAATACCAAGCCAGTATTACAGGAATTGAAGGGACTACTTAAGAAGAAAAATATGTAACAAAATTATGCATAATTGATGGTAATAACTACATTCCTTTCAACAAGTACCTCAAATGGAAAAGAATTAAGTGTTCCAACCAAAAGATAGAGAAGCTGAATGAATAAGAAAACAAGACCCCTACACATGCTGCTTACAAGAGACTCACTTTGGATTAAAAGACACACACAGACTAAAAGGAAGGGATGGAAAAAGATATTGCCTTGTTGGACCTAGAGGGTATTGCGCTGAATGAAGTACATTAGCTAGAGAAAGATAAATACCACGTGATTTCATGTACATGTGGAATCTAAAGAACCAAATAAACAACAACAACAAAAATGGAAACAAACTCATAGATACAGAGAATATTTTGAGGGCTACTAGATGGAAGAGGGGTTGGGAGGATGATGAAAATGAGCAAAGGGATTAAGAAGTACAAATGGATAGATACAAAATATAAAGTGTACTGGAGATATGAAGTTTAGCATAAGGCAAATAGTCAACAATGTTGTAAAAAATATGTAAGGAAGAAGAAGGGTACCTGATTTAGTGGGGTGACCACTTCAAGAGTTATATCGATCTCTAATCACTATGCTGTACAACTGAAACTAATATATTATTGTATGCCGACTATAATTGATAAAAAACATATTGAATTGTATAATGTGAATATGAGCAACAAATTGTCTATTGTTCTTCAATAAAGCTGAGGGTGGAAAAAGTACAGCCCCTCTGGAAACAAAACAAACAAACAAACAAACAAACATGAGAAAGTTTCTCCATAATGACTGACAATCTTAAAGAGCACATAGCACTAGAATAGATTAGCATAAACTGTACTTGACTTAAGTTATTTCCAGTATCTTTTTCTCTTCTATGACTTTTCCAAATTATATCTCTTCTTTTGCTCCTAATCAGGGATTAAAATTAAAAAGGTTAAAATGACCTTTCTAGGCATACTCAGTAGCTGCAAGACAGAAGTTACTGCAACATTATAATCATATTTCTTATTTTCCCAGAAATTAACTCTGAAAATAATTATTAATGAGTATCACAGTATTACCTAACGACCTCATATCAACAAAAGTCAAAACACTATAAAATATCTAATGTCCAGAGTTCATTTTCTTTTAAAAGTTGATTCTTAGTGGTAGCAAAAATGTCACACACAAAAAGGTGGGTGTTAAAATTTAAATTTTTCTACCAAGCTATGTATTCATGAAGAAGGACCATGATCATTGGTAAAAAGTATACTCTCCTGCTTCCTTCTTTGAGAAAACATGGATTCTCAAGACTACTAATTTTTAAAATATATTAAAGTTTTATAAAGCTATTTTAAAATTAATTTTAATTAAATGTTTATTTTTTATAGATTTGAAGTTCTCATAGCTGGATTTATACAATGGAGATTTATAGTTAATTTGCTAATTAAGCCTGAAATATGAGCCAAATTATTTCAAATATAAATGTATCCCCAGAGAAGTATGCTAAATGTTTGACTATCCAAAGATAATATATTCAAATTAAAATGCTTTAATATATAATTGTTAAAGTATGTTTTTCTTTATTAAAAGTGTATAAATTACTTACACTCATACATATATACATATTAGGTATTTGATTATATCTTATTATTTTTATTAAAGTAATGCATTTGTTACACTTACTAGATTTTTAAAAATCTATCATGCTCTAATTAGATTTCTATACTATTATTAGATACGAATGTCAGGAATGTTTGTTCTGTCAACTAATAATCTTTTTTTCCTTATGACAAGAAAAAAAGGTCAACAGTGAAGTTTAACATTAAAAATAATTAGATTTGACAAGCTTAGGTTTTGTTATACCTCTGTAAATATTCTCAACAGGCTCTCCTAGAAGAGCTTTTATTTTGATACACGCTTACTTACATGTGATTGCATAGTTATATCAGTCTTTATATCAGAACCTATTGTTCGTACTTTGTTTTTCGTAATACATGTTTTTTTTTTTCCTGCCAACTCTCAAACTACCAAAAGTGGGGAGACCTAAAGACTATTTCGATGAAGACATATGAAAGATTTTAAAAGCACTTAATGCTTTCCAATTGCAGGAAGGGAGCTTGATTAATATTAAAAAATGTCTTTAAAAGAGTTGGTGATTAATGTACACCTACATCTTTCAGAATATAAATAGAAAAGTATGAGTAGTAGGCTGACAAAAATATGTGTATGTTTAGCGGTGTGAGATCTGAAATCAGATTTCCTGGGTTTGATTCCTAGATGTATTGCTAACCAGCTATGTGACCTCGAGAGAGTTTTCAACCGCACCAAGGCTCAGTTTCCTAATTTTCAAAATTGGGATAGTAAGATAAGTACTTCCTCAGGTGGATAGGAAGACTGAGTATGCTATTAATTGGTTAGCACTTTGCTTGGCACATAGTATAAATTCAATAAATAGTAAAAGCTATTTAGTTCTAAAAAGTCATATTGAGGCACATTCAGAACAAATATTTTAAACTATACTGCAAGAATCAAATATTCACCTAATTCACCCTCATCTAATTTATGTTACCCACCATCCTCTCATAGGTATCATTAAGTACATAAAGGGAATGCGGTTTTGGAAATTCTAGCTGAAGTTACAGCAAAGTTTTAGGATCTTGAGAAATATATAATGAATTTTAAATCCTTAAATTATAACTTCCAAATTATTTACATGAGATTAACAACAGGAGCTTTAACTAACTGATTTCATACATTGATCTCATACATTGCTAAAAAGTTAGCATTTTTCAGAGGAGCTATTTCACGGCGTGAAAAGGATAGACACCAACACTAAATAATAGCCCTCAATTCTCCTACCTTTTCTCCTCCTTTTATACTCTGCTTGTGCATGCATATATCCATACATTTCGCATATATTTACACCACTGAAATCAGGAATTAAAGTGAATACCAAGAAAATCTAATAAATAATTATAAAATGTCTTTAGCTTGACAAAATTATTTAAAAAGAAGAGAACAGGATTACTGGGAGAGAGGGTTAGGGTGGAAGGTTTTAGGTGCAGCACGGAGAAAGTCATATGCAGTGATTGGCCAATAATATGAAGATGTGATATTCAACTCTACTGATTATTCTTGTGTTCAAACATTATTGCCATTCCCAACATAAGCCTGTTTTCTTCTATGTTCCCTTTCTAGTGCCTCTTGCCTTGAATTTAAAGAAAGAGCTACAGGATTAATGTTGAAAAATCATTTCCTTAAGCATTTTGATTCTGAGCATACACAGCCACCACACCTCTGTGCTCTCTTTTCCCATTGCTTACATTGAGATTGAAGATTTATATGCAATCAGTTTCTATGTCTCTTCCATCTAGATATTCTCAAGTCTGGGAAAACCAAATACACCATTTCCCCAGTCTCTTTGCTACTCTTTTCATTTGCTCTACTGTCTAGCATCTCTGCTGGACTCAAGCTTCACTGGAATCTGTAAATGAAGGGAAAGAGTCTGGTACAAAGGCAGACAGATCAAGATAAAAGCCAAGTCTACCAATTACTATTCAAATTATCTTAGGCAACTCCTTAACATTGGGCACATATTTATTTGTCTGAAAAATTAGGAATTAAACTTCCTCCAGAGCAGGTTTAGTTCTGGAATTAAATGAGATAATACATTAGAATCAGTTAGCACAGTGCTTAATAGAGTTGGTACATGGTGAGGAAACACTTATTTTCTTCTATTTCTACCATCATCACCTTTTCATTCCATTCTTACACTAAGATCCATGAAAATATCCCCTTTGGGCATCAGTATTTATTTCCAATACCTTTGATAATCATATTATATATCTTTTAATTACTAAATATCCTCAATGTATTGAAACTATAGGACATCATGTAAAAATATATGGCTCAGTTTTCTCATTCTGTGATCTAGATCTTTAATTGTTAATGGAATATAAAATGTTATCCAGTTTGTTATCTCTTAAAAGTGTAGTTCCATTGAATAACAGAGTACTACCAATCGTATCACTAGAAATCATTCTTTTCATGAATATTAATACAGAAATACTAAACATAAAATGATACTATACTGTAGTTAACAATTTTATATTCTTTAGAAAGAGACAGTGTATATTCAACCTTATTATAAAATTATTGGGGTTAATAAAATTGTATAGGTTTCACATATACAGTTCAATAATGCATCATATGTATGGTGCATTGTGTTCACTATCAAAAGTTAAATTTCTTTCTGTCACCATATATTTGATTCCTTTACTCTTATCCACCCCCTTACCTCCCCTCTTTCCCTCTTATAACCACTTAACTATTGTCCGTGTCTATGAGTTTTTGTTTTCAACCTTATTTTTAAGATGAGATAGGATATCTGGTCATGTATTCTGTTAGAAGATATATAAACATATTGTTCAAGAAAAAATATTTTAAAATCCATGTTATATCTGTTGCAGCTTTCTTGTGAAAAACTTCCCCCTAAAATGCATTCTAATATTTTATATATTTAATGAAAACACTCATATTATTAATGTTGCATTACCTATTCAACTGAATTTGGAACTGAAATTAATTGGCATTGATTCAGGAAAATAAATACTTTCCGTGCAACTATCTTAGTAAGTAACAGATAAGATCCTTTGTTTTTCTTTTGTCTCCTCCCCAGAGACCAGAAATTCTAATGAAGTATTATAGAACAATTAAGTATAGAAAATAAAGTTGGTGTCTCTGAGAGGTTCTTGGGTAGTTATATTTTAGGAGATGCACTGATACTTTAAAACAAGACTGTAACATTTTGAGTTATGTTACTGAATAAGTACTCAGTAATTTCTAATTAATTAGTTAGTAATCTTTTTGCTAGAATCACTTGATTTTGTTAAAACAAGAACATGGGTATGAATATTATCATTATTAAATCAATGGCATTATCTAGTATGCAAAGTTATACTTGGACTCTGTTGCTTGTTTATGGATGTTAATGGGAAATGAGGTGTGTCTTCAACTATATTTTAAAAAACTAAAACTGAGTTTCATGCATATACTACTATGTAGAATGTATAATTGTGATGTTCTTTTAAAGATTCACTTGCCACTTATTTATGTCAAAAGAATATTATTCCCACAGAAATCAATTTCATTTGAGTAAGAGTCATGTCTTACACAATAACAGCTAACATCACTTACATAATTCTGGGTGCCAGGTATATTTCTAAGTGCTTTTTATGCAATTATGTATTAAATATTTTTACCAACCCTTTAAGATAGGTATGATTATCATCATCCTGATGTCATACTTGGAGAAACTGAGGCACCAAATAGTTAAGTAACTTTTACAAAATCATTAAGCTCGCAAATGATAGAGCTGTGTTTTGAACTAAGGCATTCTGGCTCCAGAGTCTTGAAATACTGCCTCTCATATAAGAGATATTAATATAGCTCAAATAAGCGTAAGAGATAGAGACATCTGTTTTGTATAACTCTACATCAGAAGGCACAGAACCAGAAACTTAAAGTATAAGTGTATATGTGTGTACCCAGTTGAGTTCCAAGTTTTATCCCCCTGGTGACACTTGTATTCAATCTACCGACATACCTCATTTTATTGCAATTTGTTTTATTGGGCTTCAAAGATGTTATGTTTTTTATAAATTGAAGGTAAGACTTCCACCAGCAAGAATATTACAACTCACTTTATTGTGGTGGTCTGAAACCAAACCCGCACTATCTCTGCTATATACCTGTATTACACTTTAAAGACTCCTACCACAAAGCTTGCTTAAAACACATACACACAGTAGTTAGTTAGGTCCTACTAAATGTTCTTACTGAGCATTTGACAAAAGCAATGTGGAATTCCTCTTCATAGGAAACAGTTCTTTGAAAGCAATGTTGATTTTGGATAGTTTTAGTGACAGATGCTAATCACAAAAGTGTTTAATATGAGGATTTGGTTATTAGTCGGAAGTTCAAGTTTCTATTATCTGCATGGTTTAGTTTCTTTGGATACTACTGTTTTGGACCTTTCCCTCACAAATCTTTTCTATCTAGATATTCTCTATTAGAACCTACTTCTAATAGAAGTAATAGTGTATTGATATGGTCATGGGCGTCTTCTCCCACTTGAGAGAATGCATCTTTTTCTCTCATGGTTCCTATTCCCTGACCCTTGTAGGTTAAATAAGATCTATATGGAACCCAAAGAAATAGAACATCTCTAGGCCTTTTCTCTCCCTGCTGAATAAGAATATGGGGGGAGGAGGAGGTCAAGTTATAAGCCCAACTTAAAAGGACCAAGGAGACCTGACTGAGCCCCTATGACTGAGGCCAGAGGGCAAAAAGAGTCCTTACAATTTATATGAGGTTCAACCAAACTCACAAGGCCAGAATTCTATAAACAAATTTAAAAACAAACAGTGTAATTTTTCTGGCTGGTCCATTCTGTACATCTTCCCCATGAACGGACTATCCTGTGGTAGGTAGCCAGCTAAGAATTTGATTCCAATGAATGGCTTTCCTTTCCTGCATAACCAAAGATTACAAGCTTGATTTCTATGGATATACCCAATTATGACAGCTGGTGGCATCTCCTTTGATATATAAAAGTGCCAGGGTTACAATCATTAAAATATTTGAACAGGGGATGAAACAGGGATAGAAGAAAAGAACAAAAGTCAAAGGTAATGAGAGGGCACCAGAGATAGTATCTCCATGTAATTTGCCTTGCGGATGTCTTCTTCCTTCATCTATATGTATAGTTTTCTTGCCCCTACACATGACTTTTTTGTTGTTTATTTCACTTTTCAGATTTCTGTCTCTGTCAGAAAGGTGGTAATGATGAAGCCTCTGTGTGTGACAGAACTAGTCAGGATTATTTAAAGCATCTGCTCAAAAAAAAAAAACCAAAAAACAAAAAACACACACACAGTTACTGAGCATTGATTATGTGCTAAGTATTCTGCTAGGCATTGGAGAAACATCGAAGGGAACTACCTGGTTCCCTGGCTATAGCATAATAGTCCTCCTGATTATATTGTTTATCTTTATTACCATAGCCATCAAACATTCATTAAGCACTTATGGGATCAAAAGACAGAAATAAAATGGAATTTCATAGCAGTAATAACATGTACTTTTAATCTTGCAAAAGATGGAAGAAAGCTTTATAGTCAGTAACAGCACTACTTGATTCTATGGTGTTCTTTGGCTTTTCAGAATCACTCATCCTCCTCCTCCCACATATTGCATTTCTCTCTTAGTATTGCTTTTTTTCTTTTTTAAATCCAACTTTAGCCTACCAGTGTCAGAATCCATTTTTTCAAGCTCTTTGCTCATTCTCTCAATCTAGTCCCATTAGTTCTGCTGTTGATTTCTAAAATGTTTCTTATACCTGCTAAAAATTTTCACTGATACTGTCTTCATTTGGGCTCAATGTACTGTCTGTAATATCTTTCTAACATGTCTTGGGGCCTCGTGTTCACCTGTATTCTGATTTATCTTACAAGATATATCTTCCTAAAAATTAAGATAAATTTTCCTAAATTGCTACTATCTTCAGTTTCTCACCAATTACAGTTCTCACTAACTCCAAATGCCTGAATCTTGAGTTCAAGACCCTGCATGAGCAGATTGTAGTCCTCTAGCAATGGGCATAGTGCAACACATGACCTCGGCAAGTGATATATTCTACATTTCCCTATCTCATTCCCTTTGCCCAAACTAATCACTGCTTTTAACATATTCTTAGATCACTTGCCACATGTCATCTTGTATAATGGTTACTTATTTTCTGTGTCTTTATGAGATGAACTAGAATGTGAGCTTCTTGAAGAAGATTCCATATATGGTAGGTCTCTGTATTCTTCACAGCACTCATTGTGCTCTAATAAGTGTTTGTTCAGTGATTTATAATAGAGTGCAATGGAATAAAATGAAATGTCGAATCCTTCAGCAGGATTACACCTAAATATTCCCTGTTACATGAACATCTAGGTCATTTTAAAGGTCAGCAGAAGAGGATATTTCACAATCTTGGCAACCTGAATACTTGAGATTAACTAAACTTCAAGGAAAGGATAGGTGACTGAGCTTCTAAGAGGTCATTTAATTTGTATCAGCACTTAACACAGAACATCCACTGAAGTCAGAGTATAGTGAACATGTCACATTTATATCTGTAAATTCTAATAACTTGTATGGTAAGGACTTTGTCGATGTTATTAAGCCAATGGAATTAATGACAAAAGTCTAAATCTCTCAAAAGAATTGGACACTTAGCTAGTAAACTAAGCTTTAAACTTCATCTCAGTCGGATTGTGCTATGAGACAAAAGATTCTTTAGTCAAATATTTTCGTTTTGATTAAAATATCCTCCAAAATAGTAAAATTTTGCCCATTAATGAATGTTCAAGCCCACAATAAACTTTTGCTTAATAATATTGTCACTTCTTCAAGGGAAATTCTTCCATTCCTTATCAATATCACTAATAAAATCTGTCTCTTAAGATGGAAATAACTAACCAATTATTTTTGACATGTTATTTTACAAGGGGACCAAGAGGTTCAATTTGTTCACTCCCCAGAGAATCACTTCTGAGTGACTCATATCTAAAGTAAACCTTTAAATTCTCTCCGTAAAGCAATAGCTATGAAGAATGAATGGTCTCTTTCAAATTTGTCAGCAAATTGAACTTTTCCTAGTAACCCAGAGTTATCAATTTGGCTAGATTTAATAGTAACTACCAATATAGGATCGATTGCTTTACCTTGCCTAATTGGCAAATTCTGTAAAAGTGATTTATCTCCATGGCATTTCACAGTGGTTTAATTTCTAGTCAGCCTCGTAATAAAATGCTGTTGAAATGAAGATAGCAAAGGATCTTGTCACAGAACATAGAGAAGCATAGCTATAATATTCATGGTGTACTTGCGAGATTTGCAAACATTTTTATTTTGCCCTAAGAGTGTGTGTGTGTGTGTGTGTGTGTGTGTGTGACAGAGAGAGAGAGAGAGAGAGAGACAGAGAGAGACAGAGAGAGACAGAGAGAGACAGAGAGAGACAGAGAGAGACAGAGATCAGGGGGTAGGGAGAGCCCTCCTGAGCAGAATTTAAATTTATCTCTAACAAAACAAAAACAAAAATAACAAAAAAACCCTGCATCTTTTCTTTAATCTTGTCATCTGTAATCAACTTTTAGGGGAAAACAATGAGGATGACTCAAGAATTTAATATCTATCTACACAAAATTAAAAAACCTTATTGATATATTAGGTGAGAGCTGTGGCCATGTAGCAGGGTGGGGTTGCTTTTTTGACTATTCCAAGGTTACTGATGTATTTTGTTGTCAGAGAAGAAATCTTATTTTCATTCACTTTTGGAGAATAAAAGCTGCAAAGCGAATCAATGACTATTTAAATAAGGCTTTAGATTGAATTCAGTTACCTAAAGAAAGAACATTGAGCTTCTGTTTTACGAAACATGGCAAGACAAACAAAAATTTCACTCCTTAACTCCTTTATAAATTGTTTGATATTGTTAAATCATTTTCTTTTCACAAAAATTAATTCAAGTAACAAAAAGAGTATTATTGATTGTCAGGCTTTCTCCTGGTTATGTGTTTCCTCTGTCTTAATTTTATTAAAAATAATCTATCCTGAAGTGGGTTAAAACAGTTAAAGGTGGAAGTTAGCCTCACTCTCTGAGCCAGCAAACCAATTCTTTCTGTTTCCTTTTATGTACTTATATGAATAAGTCCTAGATATAAAAGATTACATAAGCAACTTGCAAATCATCCTGTTGCTTTCTTTTTGTTTCAAATTATTCTCTTCATAGCAATTCCATACTCACCAGAGATGGTATATTTTCAAGTAATAGACAATCTATTCAAATTTTATGACAATATTAGTCAAATATTTTCCATTCTGTTCACTCTCTATCTTCCAGAGTAAAGTGCAAATCATTTCAGGTAATTGTCAGATTTGAAGATCGTGGGTGGTCTGTCTAACCTTATAAGAATCTGTTCAGAGATTCAAGCTGAGATCTTTCCTCAGTTTGTTGTGAATGGCCTAAGTCATTCACACTTATGGCTACTCCACCATTCTTCTGCCATGTCTCTTTTGGAGTCCTTCATCTTGGCTTCCCCCTTAGAACCCAGGCATCCAATGCCAACATCCTTCCCTCTGATGTTCAATGTTACTGGCCCTAGTCTTAACTTTTCCTGAAGTGCCTCACAGTCCAAAACTAATAGAAACTTTAAAGCTATGATTAGAAGGAACATCAGAAACCAACTGGCTCATACTTTTATTTCCAAAGTAAGGATATGGAGAACCTGAGAGACTAAGTAATTTTTGAAAATCGCAGATTTAGTTAGTGGTAAAGCTGGGCTAGTACTCTGGCTTCCAGGGCCAGAAGGTTGTCATAAGTTGAGTTCCTCCCGTAAACAAACCCTGAGCCATGGATTTAGGTACAAATAGTTTATTTGGGAAAGGGATATCAAGGGACATTATGAGAGGATAGTAACATGAGACAGGTTACTGCATGGATATCTGGGGCCCAGTTTTGCTGAGAAACCTCTGAGAGACTGTGGGAATTGACAGACATCTCGGCAAGGATTCTGGGGTGTTTGATCCATCATTACCCATCCCTGTTGTTAATGGCAGCTCTGACAACACTAACTCCTCTTTCTGCTCACCCTCAAATTGACTGAGATTTTTCCACAGCCAGCAAATTCCCTCAGACGGAGAGAAGCCACTGGTGTATACAGAAACTGTACACAACTGTCAGTGTAGACCAAGGGGAAGAGAGCGGGCACAGAGTTTACCAGAGGAATGTATGATCCAAATGGTCCAGTTCAAGATCTAGCACTGGATCTAAGTTTATCAGATGTTCACTGAAAATCTAATGTGACAAGTTAACCTCTTAGTCACAATTTTTAAATGAAAATTAAAATACAGTTGATGCTTTATTTTTTTCCTGGTAGAGTAGTAGATGGGGATTACCATAGCTATACCTCTTCTTAAACTGCTTGATCTTAAACTTCTGTGGCTAAAGGACAGCTTTGTGGGCAGTGATAGCAAGGGCCAGTCTCATTTGTCACTGAAACCTAAAGCTCCTTAAAAAAGAAAAGAACTCGGGACTTAGAAAAAAAGGTATTTTATCTACAGAGAACTGTGAAGCTAACTCTGACAAAATGTTATAAAAGGAGAGACTAAAGATGGCTGAGATGCAGATTTAGGAAATCTGCGTTAAGAGAGCACATATTTCCTTTCAAAGACACAAATCTATGAACCACAAATCCTGAGTAGAGGTGTCAGATAAAATCCAGAATTCCCAGGAAACTCTGAATTTCAGATAAATAATGAATAATTTGGGACATACTTACACAATAAAAATATTAGCTGTTGATCTGAAATTCAAATTTAACTACATTTTTTTGTGCTTTTATTTGCTAAACATGGTAATCTTAATCTTGGGCCAATCGCAAAGGTTTCTCTGTATGTGTGTATCCTGCTGGACTGGGCAAGGCACAGAGATAGTTTTATAACAGTTATTAGAATGAAGCACCCTCAGAATTCCAGATCAGAAATATTCTTGTAGAAATCCTAATCGCAAAAACAATAATTTTTTTTCTGGCAACAAGGGAGCATAATTGTAAATGTACAAATAAACTGAAGAAAAATAAGATAGAAATATTAAAATTAATAGATGCTGTGTTTTATAGGAAAGAGATGCTATAGTTGTTAATTTTCCGTCAAGCTTGGCCTGCTCCAAAATATTATGAATTGAAAGTAAAAACATGTAAAAAAAAATATCTTGTCTATCACTTAAACTTGCATTGCGGATAACCCCTACAGAGGCTCTCTTCCAGGAAAACAAAACTTTAATAAATCACATACCCACATTGCTCTCATCCAGAAATTTTTGAATTTTTTTCTCAAATATGAAAAGCTTAGTTATGTTGTATTTAAAAAAAAATAAACATTTCAAAAAATATTAGGAAAAAATGATTTTAAAACTCTTCTTGACTCAAGGTTTAATTCTTTCCTATCTGTAAACCACAATATGTGTAATAACACATATACACGAAGAGTTAGTTTTCCAGTAGAAAGCAAATATCACGATATATACTAACCTTATGTTGTTGTACTTGGTGTTTTAGGTCCTCAAGATCAGGTCCAAGAGGTTCTTTCTCCATTTTCCTTGTTCTCTCTTCTGTTTTTGTTAGCCACTCATTTAACTCTTTCAGTTGCTGATTCTGGAGATCCATTAAAACTTTATGTAAACTGAAAATTTGAAAGATGTCTATTATTACCTCTATTAAAGCAATTTTACTTACTATTATTAAATTATAACTAGGCAAAAGTGTTGACATTTACAATTTATGGCATGTTCACATTGTTTGGCATCTATTGGACATTAAGAAGGAAGGTAAGTAGAGCCCACAATCAACCATCTGACATTATTCTTTCTCTGACTGATTAGAGTTCACACATTCCATTTTTTAGAAAGTTTCATACAGCTAACTAAATTTGAACATCCAAGTAAAGTGTAAGCCATTTCTGGTAATTGAGCTAGTAGTATATCTTGACAATCATCTGTTTATATTTCCCTTGTTTTAATATGTGTGATGATTAAATAGGCCACAAAATCTTTGTCGCTCTTCCCATCAAGAGATGGAGTCTATTTTCCATTCTCATGGATATGAACTGGCCTTGTAATTTGTTTTGACCAACAGAATATGGCAGTAGTGACACTGCACCAGTTAGTTGCAAGTGCAGGCTGTAAGTGAGCAGGCAGCATTTATATTCTCCTGGGACCCAGCTGCCATGCTATAAGGAAGGCCAGACTAGACAAGTGAATGATTAGAGACTGTGTTGAGAGTAACTATAGGATAAAATGCTACCTTAGAAGTTGAGTTTCCCGCTGATTGCAACCCAGTGACCCCAGCCATACCACAATCACAATCACAAATGGCAGCCTAGATAATCCCTGCCCATATTCCTGATCTATGTAATCATGATGTAATTATAAATTTTGTATTTAGCAACTGAGTTTTGGAATCATTTGCTATGCAGAAATAGATACGTGAAAGAATATTTTTTCAAAGATGTTCACAATAGTGGGCTGGATAATAGATTTAAAGTTCAAAGGCTTGGGTTCACAGACTAGTTATCTGTCCTAGAACCAAGTTCTTAAACTTTCTCAATTACAATTCCAGCATCAGGGACATAAGATAATATCTTGCTTATTAATCATACAACTTCATAGTGAGGATGAAAATTAAAATTGAAGTTTTCATCTATTAATTTGACAAAAACTTGAGACTCAAATGATAAGTGTTAGTACCTATTTTAAGGTATTTTTTTTTTTTTTTTTTGCGAGGCAACTCTTGGTTGACCTCACAGATTGCAAGGACCTTGTCAGTTTACAATCCCTTATTTTTTATTTTTTATGCCTACAGCATCTGGTCTTTCTAGGTAGTCTTCCATCCAAGTACTAACTAGGCCCGACCCTACTTAGCTTCCGAGATCAGACGAGATTGGGCTTGTTCAGAGTAGCATGGCCGTAGACGATAAATATTCTTTATGAAGGCATATTTAAAGCATTTTTGCAACACATCTTATAAAACTGATAAGGACATAATTTGAATTAGGAATTTACTATTCTGATTTGTAAAATCTTTACCAGAAATTTCCATTAGTCAGCACATTTAGACATACAAAATACATACAAAATACAGAGTGTTCAAAATATTTAGATTATACCATTTATTGACCTTTAACTTTTCAGAGCCACATGGTCCCCAAGTCACACTGCAATCAGAAGTCCATAAAAATGAGCTTTCATTTATCAAGCAAAAAATGTAGACATCTGCTTTTTATGAGAAGTGACATAGATGAAGCATTTATTTAAGTGGAAGTAAAAACTGAAAGTTGCTAGTTTAAGCCTCTTAGACAATGAATACCATCCCAGCATTGCAAGGTACATAAATCTTTTACTTTATTGGTTCAACCTATCTCTTGAGAACTGACCTAATAATAAGATTTTATGAGAACTGTCTGTAGTATCATTCCTTGTGTTTGTTGTTCTTCCTGCCTGGTTTGTCATTACATTAAGCTAAAAAATCTTACATCTCAAGAACTGAAGGAATAAATCCCACATTATTACTTTGACACTTGAAAAGCTTCAAGTCTAACACATATTTGTTAGTTAATAAGAGATTTCATTTTAAAATATTACTTTTTTACTTTTGGATAGATGTTTCATTCAACAAATACTCACTGAGCTCCATATCTATATTAGAAACTATTTGTTAGGAATGGACAAAAGAAAATACTTATCCTCGTTTTCAAGTAGCTTAGAGATTTTTAAAGAAATAGATACATCAACAATTACAATATTACCCCAAAAAATCATTATAATTAGATTTATATACATTTCAGAGGTTACATAGAGGTTCCAACTTGACCTGGGGTCATCTGGAATGCTGTTATTACAGAACATACAGCCTGAGAGTTGAGAGTTGGAAAACTGGTTTATACACTTATTAAATGTACAATTATTGAGTACTTAAATATTATGGATGGAAAGGTGAGAAAGACCCACATAGACCCTTACAGTCACAGAGCTTACATTCTCAGAATGGGAGCCAGAAATAATACATAGCTCATCAGGCCATTAGTTAATTATAATTGTGTTCATGCTGTGAATGAGAGTAACTGAATTGAGTCTGTGAGGAAAGGAAATGCTTTCCTGAAGTATTGATATTTGAAAAAGTCTAAAGCTTGAAGTAAGAGGAAGTAGCGAAGAGGGATGGTAAACACTTTCTAGACAGAAGGAACCATCTGTGCAAGGGCCCTGAGACATCAGAAAGGCCAGGACAGCTTGACAGCATAAGGTGTGGGAGAATTGAGATATGTCATATACTTCACTCATCTCTGGATCCTGGGAGATTTCTTGAGCGCTGCTTGTAAATCTGAAATCTGAAACTCAAGTAATCATTTATGTATAATAATGATTTCATCTTATAAACCTGGACTCAGGGGTTAACCAATAAGAAAAGATGTACCCATAAGTGCTTTGTCAAATATTATATCTTTTAAAGATATAATGTAGGAATGTCCAGTTGGAGGACCTTGAAAGAGGGACCAGCATGGCTGGGTGGCAGGAACTATACAGTAATACTCTGTGCGCAACTTGCGTGGTTCAATATTTTAATGACTGGCACAGTCACATCAATGTTTCTGAGCCAAACAGATCCCTGCTTTTCCTCTCTAGACCAATGACTCTCAAAGTGAGTTCCCAGAACCAGTGGCATCATTCCCACAAAATGTGTTAGAAATGTAAATTCTTAGGCCCTGCCCCAGACTTACTGAATCAGAAAACTCTGAGGTTGGAGCCTAGGATTCTATTTTAATAAGACTTCTAGATGATTCTGATGTACACTCAAGTTTTAGAGTCACTGCTCTAGATAATTTAATCTGCATCCACTACTCACCCAAACTCCATTGAGATTGATATATTATTAATATTAACATTAATAGAAGGGCAAGTGCCAAAGCCCAGGAGTTATTAGAAGTTATTTTGACACGAGACCATTACATTCTCATCCTGACTTCTTTTCCACTTATAGAGAGAAGTATCAGCTCCCTAAGAATGGGTTCTGATTTAAAAATGTGAAAGTCAGAGATTTCACATATTTGAAGGCTGAACAGAATCTCAGAACAAGTTTGAAAACAGAAAAATATAAGTGGTGGTAGGGTAACACCAGTCAGCACGAAAACATGTATCATTCACTTCTTTTTGGAAAGGGTTCTGCGAAGATATGTTTTAACTATGTAAATATTTCTTATCCTGACCATAGACCTTGACTACATATTGGTAAATAGTAGTCCACGTGCCTGATTTGGTTTTGTATTAATTGAAAATAAATTAAAATTATTGCCAATAGTTAAAAAGCATGAGACACCACCTGCAAACTTTAGACCTGGCCACTCTTGAGAATATCTAAGAGTATTTGGCAACAGTAAACCTGCCTTCCTAAGTAACAACTATCTGTAAAGTTGAATATCAATTGTACTTCATAGACCAAGCATGAGCTCTCCAGTTTGCTATAGTTCCCACCACTCCTTATATGCTAAAATGAGCATTCGGATTTGCTGCCCTATGATTTTGGTCACAGGTTCTCCAACTTAAATATTTACAGACCATCTCAGGATCCTGATTTAAATTCGAGGGGTCAGGTCCAAGAATTTTCATTTCTAACAAGCTGCCTGGTAAAGCTGGTGTTCCTGGGTCATGGGATGACACTTTGAATAACAAGAATCTAGGTGAGAATATTGTATATTTGAAAATCATTGCTAGTGTTTCTAAGGCATGCGTTTGTGTGTGTTTGATCTATTAGTTACCCACTGCTCAAACTCACAAGATTAAAGAGACAGAGATTAATCTGATGCTGACAGGAAAATATAAAAGGGCATCATACTCAGGATACCCAAACACTCCCCTTGAGTATTCTTCTAGACTTGGACTACTGAAGCTGCTCTCCTTCACTTATCTCCATATTTCATGATGAATATTATATAATTAAGAAATGTGCTATTTCCAGTTATTGTGCCTAGTATATAATGTATTTAAAGTGAGACAAATCCTAAAGAAGAACACAGAATTTTCTTAAGGATGAAACTTCTGAGAGGAAATGAACTTAGAGATGAGAGAAATTGAGGAAAAAGATGTGAAAAGCTTAAATTTGTATGGTTTGCTTTTGGACTATAGGAACAAGTATTTTTTTTTTAATGTAATGTTTAAAAATGTGCTTTGCCACTGTTGTTACTTCAGATATTCTAATTATTCAGTAATGTCTGGTCAGTCCTTACTGCTTTCCATATTAGGATCATATGAAAACAATTAAGAAGTTGTAAAAGGTACTGTTCCTCCTTCACTCACTGATATCTGTGGAGTGACAGCATCATTACATGCAGGTGAATTACAGGCCAGAGTTCTCCAGAGTGAGAAGCAGGAGGTGACTAGTGGCCCATGGCAATAGCAGGGCCGAGGGAGGAGCAATCATGAGGGGGCACTGCTATCAGAAGGTCTGTTTAGGATCCTTTACATCACAAATGCCCCCTTTTGCAAATATGGTAGAAGAAGGACTAACTTTGGGGCGGGGGGAGGCTAACTAACCTTTGGATTAAGACCTCAGTGAAAACTAATTTTAAAATATATCGGCTAACGAGTGTTCACTTTTCGTGTGATAATCTTTGTGTCAAGCATTAAATACACTATTTCGGTTGATCCTAAAGGATGATGTGTAATCCATTTGTGGTTTAAAGAATGATTTTAATGTTACAAATAAAAATAAAGTCATTTTAGTGTCTTAGCATATATATACATACACACACATACATATGCATACACATATACATATATATACAGTTGATCCTTGAACAATATGGGTTTGAACTGAGCAGGTCCACTTAAATGTGGATATTTTTCAATAAATATGCAATAGGCCTTCCATATCTGCGGATTCCACCAACCACAGATCGAAAACAGTATTTTCTATCCATGACTGAGAAGCTGTGATGCAAAGGGCTGACTCTATGCATTGTTCTACACCATTTTACACAAGGGACTTGTGCATCAGAGAATTTGGGTATCTGTAGAGGTTTAGGAACCAATCTCCTATGGGAACCGAAGGAAAACTGTAGTTAAGTTTTCAGGAGTCAAAAGTTATACACAAATTTTCAATGGTGTGAGGGATTGCCCTACCCCAATCCCAACAATGTTCAAGGGTTAACTGTATATAGTGTGTGTGTGCATGTATGATTTTAATTGTATATATGAAATCATATAGCTAAGGATAAGGCCAAATAATAACAACTATTTCCAGGAAAGTATTAACTATATAATGATAAAGAAGGGTGCAGATATGAAAGAAATTGTGAAAGTGGAGCATGACTGACTTGTGTCTAAGAAACACCAAGTAATTACACATGGTCCTCATTTTTACCTTATTAGGTAGATAATACTATTATTTTATTTCTGAGGACACTGGAACTTGGCAAAGTTAAGGAATTTGCCCAAGGTCTCAGTGACATGTTAAGCCAGTATACAAATGCTAAGCTATCTGTGATCCAAGTCTGTGCTCTTAACCTTGAATTAAGTTCTTTATGGGTAAAATGTTTTAGATTGGGTTATATAAAGTTGCTGATAGCTGAGTTTTTTATTCCATAAAAATGAAAACTTCATATTGTTCGACTTAAAACACTATTAAAATGGAAAACAAATTCACCATTTCCAAGAGACATTCTAAAGATGCAAATAAATTATGAAAATTTGTCAAATTCATAAAATAAAAATCTACCACCTATAGGCAAGAAAAGAGTTTACATTTTTCTTAGTTTCATTTTAAGATTGTCAAGTGGTCATGTAGAAAGGAACATAAAAGCAAAAGGAGAATGGAGCATCAATATACAACTGGCAATTGAGAGAGGAGGTAGTGGAATTGGAATAAAAAAGTACATGACAGGAGACTGTCCTGACACAATCTAGAAGCAGAAACATGTGAGGATATGATAGTAGAAAACGCTGCAGCCAACTTCCACTTGTAAGATCATCTGAGGGCAGAGGGAGGCTATCAAAACAGATACACTGAAAGAAGCTGGGATTTGATGGCACAATAGAGTCACAGACTTAATAGTGTCTAGAGTCATCACCTGTGGATTTATTGAAATATGAGATAATGAGCATCCTTATGGTTTTAACCAGTGCTTCTCAAACTTTAATGTGCATATGAGTCACCTGGGGAAAATGTCCTCATATGGATTCTAAGTCAGTAGGACTGAGGAGGGGCCTGAGAGTCTTCATTTTTAACAATTGCAAAGGGGATGCCAGTGCTGCTGGTCCAGGAACCACACTTCAAAAAGCAGTAGTATAAACCAATTGGAGTTGGGTTATTTGTCAGTTGCAGTGAAAGGGACCATATTTTAAATAATTTTATAGATCTGTCTCTCATCCCACACCCCACTGTGAGAACATATCTCTATGAACATGAAGGAAATCAATGCGAAAGTAGGATTCACTTTATAGAAATTCTCTTAGAATATGGGAGGACATTTATTTTCTATCCAGTAACGTCCAAGAAAACTTTCTACAATGATGTAAATGCTCTACATCTGCACTATCTAATAGGATAGCCACTAGTCATGTGTAGCTGTTGAGCAGTAGACATATGGCTATTATGACTAAGAAACTGAATTTTTACCTATATTTAATTATAGTAATTGAAATATACAATTAAATAGCTGCATGTGGCTAGTGGCTGTCATAATGGACAACACAGCTCCAAACCAACAGAAACTGAATTGACAATAACGACAAATCTTATTTGGAATTCCTTAACCCATACCATTTCATTATCTCAGGCAATATTTATAAGAAATGATATTCTGTGTTAAGGAATCTAGCAATAAATATAAATAGCATTTTTTAAAATTTTTGTTTTCTAGACAAATTTATAAATACCAAAGTTGTACATGTTTTCAATTCTATATTTGATAGCCTTAATAGTACTGTTCCTTGCACTTTGTGGTAATACATCATAAAATGCATAAAATATCTTACTATGTTAATGAAGATGTAAAACTATAGACTTTGTAAATCCTTGGGCATTATAATTAAAAATCACCAAGAAGGTTAAGCTCTTTAGAAGAACAGGTTCTCAGTCCCAACTTCCTAGATTTCATAATTACTTGCTTATATGCAATTCTCAAATAAGAAATACAACTAATGAAAGGAGGTACAATACTATTATGAATTTTCTAGATTAGGAAAAAACCACCAGTTGTGAAAAGATGCTTATGGTAACTGAAGTAATTTGGACACATATATTCACTCTTAAAAATGGCCAATTTCATTATAAGCTTAAATAATAAGATAATTGTTATAATGAGATATTAATGAACATTCAGCATACATAGGGACAAACTGAAAATAACAATAACTAAAAAGGGGAGGATTCAAAGATCCAAATTCGCAAAGGGGAATGGAGATAAGGCACGCGCAAAAGAAAATGGATGACTGTATATATATAACTATCCTTTACATATTAGTAATAGTAACCACACACAGAAGACTCAGAACTAAAGTATATAACATAAAACAAGAAGAACCAGAGGCAAAACCCGCAAAAGCCAACCAAAATGAAGAAAATAGAAACACAAGGACAAGGAAGCAATGTAAATAGCAAGCTACCAGAAAGCAAAAGATAAAATGGCTATAAGAAGACCTCATACTTCAATAATCACCGTAAACGTAAATGGACTGAACTCACCTATAAAAAGGCACAGAGTTGTAGAATGGATCAAAAAACAAAACCCAACGATATGCTGCCATCAGGAGACACATCT
>NW_011889121.1:1451759-1454703 GCF_000151845.1 Pteropus vampyrus
GTAAATGGACTGAACTCACCTATAAAAAGGCACAGAGTTGTAGAATGGATCAAAAAACAAAACCCAACGATATGCTGCCATCAGGAGACACATCTCAGCTCCAAAGACAAATATAGGCTCAAAGTGAAAGGGTGGACAATGATATTTCAAGCAAATGGCATTCGGAGAAAAGTGGGAGTGGCGGTACTAATAACACAAAGTAGACTTCAAAATTAAAAGGTAAAGAAAGATACAGAGGGACACTTCATATTGATAAAAGGAATCATGCACCAAGAAAACATAACATTTATTAATATCTATGCTCCCAACCAGGGAGTCCCAAAATATGTAAAGCAATTACTAACAGAACTAAAGGGAGAAACAAACCAAAACACTATCATAGTAGGGGACCTAAATAACCCACTGTTGGATATGGACAGATCATCCAAACAGAAAATCATAAGGAAATAACATCCTTAAATGACATATTAGAACAACTGGACATAATTGACATTTACAAAATCTTCCATCCCAAAACAGCTGCTTATACATTCTTCTCTAGTGCACATGGAATATTCTCAAGACTTGACCACATACTGGGACACACAGATACTATCAACTAATATGAGAGCTGAAATCATACCAACCATATTCTCTGATCGTAATGCTTTGAAACTAGAGATCAACTACAAAAAGAAGGCAGGAAGAACCATAAATAAATGGAGATTAAACAACATGCTACTGAAGAATAACTGGATCTGAGAAGAAATAAAAAGAGAGATTGAGAGATACATAGAAATGAATGATAATGATAATACAACATATCAAATCTTTTGGGACATGGCAAAAGTGGTCATAAGAGGAAAGTTTATATCATTACAGGCTTACCTCCAAAAACAAGAACAAGCCCAAATAAACAACCTAATGCTTCATTTTTAAAAACTGGAAAAGAAAGAACAAATGAAGCCTAAAGTCAGCAGATAAAAAGAAATAATGAAAATTAGAGCAGAAATAAATGAAATTTAAAACAACAACAACAACAAAAATAGAAAAAAAAATGCAACAAAGAGCTTGTTCTTTGAGAAGGTTAATAAAATTGACAATCCCCTGGCTAGACTCACTAAAGAAAAAAGAGAAAGGACACAAATAAACACAATCAGGGATAAAAGAGGGGAAATTACGACTGATATCACAGAAATACAAAGGATCATATAAGAATACTATGAAAAAGTATATAACACCAAATTTAATAACTTAGAAGAAATGGACCAGTACTTAGAAAAATACAATCTTCCTAGACTGAATCAAGAAGAACTGGAAAATCTAAATAGACCAATCAGCAGTATGGAAATTGAAACAATCATCAAAAACCTACCAAAAAGTAAAAGTCCAGGACCAGATGGCTTCACCAGTGAATTCTACCAAACATTCATAGAAGATTTAATATCTATTCTCCTCAAACTCTTCCAAAATAATTGAAGAGGAAGCAACTCTTCCCAACTCATTTTATGAGGCCAATATCAGCCTGATACCAAAACTTGGTAAAGATAATACAAAAAAAGAAAACTACAGACCAATTTCTCTTGTGAACACAGATGCAAAAATCCTAAATAAGATACTAGTGAATCGAATACAGCAACATATTAAAAAGATTATACGCCACGATCAAGTGGGCTTCATCCCAGAGGCACAGGGATGGCTCAACATACACAAATCGATTAATGTGATACAACACATAAACAAATTAAAAAAAAAGAATCATATGATGATATCAATAGATGCAGAAAAAGCCTTAGACAAAATACAGCATCCATTTATGATCAAAACACTTTACAAAATCAGTATAGAAGGAAAGTACTTTAACATAATAAAGGCCATATTGACAAACCCTCAGCCAACATTATACTTAATGGTGAAAAACTAAAAACTTTCCCTCTAGGATCAGGAAAAGGCAAGGCTGTCCACTATCGTCACTGTTATTCAATATAACACTGGAGATCCTAGCGAGTGCAATCAGGCAAGGGAAAGATATAAAAGGCATCCAAATAGGAAATGAAGAAGTCAAACTGTCACTATTTGCAGATGACATGATTCTCTACATAGAAAACCCTAAAGACTCCGCAAGAACACTACTAGAAATAATAATCAAATACAGTAAAGTTTCTGGATATAAAATCAACATTCAAAAATCCATAGCTTTCCTATACTCTAATAATGAAGTGTCAGAAAAAAAAAGTGGCAAAAATAATTCCTTTTGCAATTGCAACAAAAAGAATAAAATACCTAGGAATAAATTTGACGAAACAAGTGAAGGATCTATATAATGAAAACTACAAGACCCTATTAAAAGAAATCGAAGAAGATACAAAGAAATGGAAAGATATTCTGTGTTCTTAGATTGGAAGAATTAACATAGTTAAAATGACCGTATTATCTAAAGCAGCATACAGATTTAGCGCAATCCCCATTAAAAACTCATCGGCATTTTTTAAAGAAATAGAACAAAAAATCATCAGATTTGTATGGAAGCACCAAAGACCCCAAATTGCCAAAGCCATCCTGAGAGAAAAGGACAAGGCTGGAGTCATCGCTCTGCCTGACTTCAAATTATACTACAAAACGACAGTAATCAAAACAGCATGGTATTGGCAACAAAACAGACACATGGACCAGTGGAACAGAATCAAGAGTCCAGAAGTAAACCCACATTCATATATGCAAATAATTTTCGACAAAAAAGTCAAAAACATACAGTGGAGAAAGGAAACCTTTTCAATAAATGGCGCTGGGAAAACTGGAAAGCCACCTGCAAAAGAATGAAACTAAGAATGAAACTAGACTGTTGGCTATCACCACACAGCAAAATTAATTCAGAATGGATTAAGGACCTGAGTATAAGACCTGAAACAATCAAATGCATAGAATAAAACATAAGAACTAAACTCAAGGACCTTGGACCTAAAGA
>NW_011889121.1:1455428-1480468 GCF_000151845.1 Pteropus vampyrus
ATTCATAGCAGCATTCTTCATGGTGGCCAGGACATGGAAGCAATTGAAGTGTCCTGCGATAGATGATTGGCTAAAGAAGCAGTGGTACATATATATAATGGAATATTACTCAGCCATGAGAAGAGACGAAATACTGTCATTTGCGACAACATGGATGGACTTCAAGATAATCATGCTAAGCAAAATAAGCCAGATAGAAAAAGTTGAAAATTGTATGATATCACTTATATGTGGGATATAAACCTAAAAGCAACAAATGAACAGGACAAACAAACAGAGACTCATGGACATGGACTATATAGACTAGTGGTTACCAGAGGGTAGGGGGTGGGGAAGGAAGGGGTAGGTAGACAGTTAAACGGGGTCAAATATAGGGTGGCAGGGGGAGGGTGAAGTGGGTAAAGGAGATCAAATATATAGTAGCTGAAGGAAACTGGACTTTGGGTGGTAAACACACAATAGAATGTACAGATGTCAAATTACAATGTACACCCCAAAATTATATAATTGTATTAACCAATGTTACCCCAATAAACTTAATTAAAAAATGGCCAATCTTAAAAAAAAAAAGAAAAAGAATCACCAGCGATATTCAATTAACATGTTATACATGCAAAATATAAGTCCATTATTTAAGTTATTAATAAAACCTATATATTTGATTTAAAGGAGGGCTACCAGTATGAATTAGAGAAACTGAATTTTTAACGACTTTCTTACTTTGAAATGTATGACATTTAGAAACTAAACTCACAATGATGAAAACTAAAATTAATTTGTTATTAAAACTGTTGGCTTAAAATCTTAGCAAAAATAGTTTTAATAAATAGATTATTTTTGATTTTAGCTCAGGTATTGTGTATATTCTCCCAGAATGCTCACATATGCTTAAATATGTAGTCATTTTAACTCCCTTGTATAAGGTTTTGTTGTATTTACTCTATTAAGAAAGTGATAAATGAAGGTGATATTTAAGCCCAGGTTTTATTCAAGTTATCACAGAAAGGTGAATTAGCAGAATTTATCTCCAGCCAGGAGATTCCAATGAACATTAGGGGTTGAAAACAATTATGCTGGTTTTCAACATTGAGGCATAATTTTTACTTCAGCCCTTGGTGCTTACAAGTGGCAAATATTTGGGTAGCTGGGCCCACACAGCACGGTCGTATCAGGATTAATATAAACTGGAGGCATGGAGGTGACATGAAGGCAGGTTTATGTTATATAAAAATGTTTTTACCTAATTATTTATAAACTATGGTATATGTTGCAAATTATCTATTAAATAGCTCTTCTGAACTTGTACAATTTGTGACTTTTAAATATAATTTTATTTATAAGTAACCAATTATATTTATTATACGCCCCATGAGAGATATCAATATAATTAATCTTAATGATACAGGAATTGATATTGGCCTATTTTACAGATGGGTAAACAAAAGTTTACCTGGGTCAAAAGGCAAGCAAAGTGAGACAGGAGAGTGGGAATCAGGTGCTTTGGCCTTGGAGCCTGCTTCACCATCACCCTATACTGCCTGTACTAATATTAACTTTTTAGAGATGAATTTTATATCTCTTCATTATTTCATTCATGGCAGTACTTATAAGGATGAGGAAAAAAAAGAAGAACAAAGAATATCATTTAGTGAAACCTTATAGAGACTGTCATTAAAAGATAATTTTACTCATTCTTCTCACCAAAATAAAAAGGATAGTCACTGTTGAGAAAGCTGTTCTTAACACGAGGTTTACATTTATGATAGAAACCATAATATGTGGTTTTAATAATGATAGAAACACAATGAGATCCAGTTCCCCTCAAGCATACAGTAAACAAGGTAAAATTAATGACCAGATATTTTAAATATTTATAGGGTTTCATTAAATGTATAAATCAGAATACATGATATGTCCTAGGCCAAGATAAAGAAAACACTGCTTTAAAATAGAAAAGCAACATCGAATTTTTTAAAGAAAAGTTTCGGTAGTGCATGTACAAACACATGTCAAGGTGTCTTGTTTTATGGCAGTAATAAATGGGTCACATGTAGCACATTATCATTTTTCAACACTCAAGGTTTGTAATGTTCATCAAAGTTCAGTGAATGCCTTGTGCAATATACAGTTTAAAACTGCGAACCTATTAAGAACAATGACCACAAGTAGGTAAGATTATCACCATCACCGTCGCCTCTACTCTACCACATTTACCATCACTATTTTTACCACCATTGCTCATTCCCATACTCAATTTCTGAAAGTTTGCTCCCAGCATCTGTGCAGGTGGTTAACCCTCCTTGCCCTCCTGCACCTCTTTGCCTAAATAAGTATGCCTTCTTTCCTCCAGGTCCTAATCACACCTAAAGATCCAGCTGCAAATCCTGACACAGGACAGAGTTCTTCTGTCTATAAATCTTAGACACTACTATAGTACTTTCCATTGGAGAATGAAACAATGAGGAAAAGGTCTAACAGAATTATATAAAGAGGGTAAAAGATTCCCCCCCGCTTAAAATGAATGTGTCCTTCCTCTTCTTTACAGCATCACCATTCCTACCTGACATCTTGAGTCAGGGGAGAAACCGAGGAGAACAGGTCATGTACATTTTTCAAAAGTTCCCACACATTCTGATAGTTTCCATTATATTACATCCTGCAACCATGGTCTTGGAAGCTATAGTTTTTAGTCTAGTATCTAACAATGAATACTTTAGAAAGAATTCACCTGCAAAGTTCCTCTTCCTACAACTAGAAAGAAAAGGCAATTTTTAACTCTCCTTCAAAATTAAATGTGTATTAATATTTATTTGCCCAATGAATGGAATGTGAGAAATATTATGATGTTTAAAAAGGATTTCGTAAAACAAATATATGCCATTGTTTTCAAAATCCTGATCTATTTTATTACTCCATCCATATAGCTCAACAACAGTTTAATTATTGATATTCTCCGACTATCTGGAGCAAGATTAAAGTTCAAAATGCAAACAAAATCATTTGCATTTTGAAAGCATAAATTCAAAATAGTAACAATAACGTAATAAAGAAGCCTCATGGCTGGATGCAAAAGATTCTTGTGGCAAATACATTAACGGTAACCGTCAATTTAATCTCCCTGATTAAATACTTACAAAGTAGATGAAGAAACTCGCAGAGGTCATCACAAACCAAGGATGACTATTAAATACAATGATTGGAAGACTTTATCTCTAGGAAGAATGGGGAACATGGGGAACATTGACACTCCAAGATACATATTCATTTATTTGGTAATAGAAGCCCACTCTCAATTTCAACAATTATGTCACTATATAATACCTGACACAGTGCCTGGCACATACTAGATACATGACAAATATTACTTATACAAATCAGTGGTATCACTTAATTTACCAATCAAACATAAGAAGACACAGTACAAAAATGCAAACACTTCCTCAATCAGAAATATCAGAATTAAGATTATAAAAATGTCAACTTCCATTAAATGTTCTCCTGTCGAGCCATTCTCTTAATTTAATTTGAATTATTTTTCAGTCATAAATCAGAATATCATCATTTTACTCCTTGCCAGCTCCATCACAGTGTTTCTCAAACATGGCCAGCATCCTCCTGCCTCAGAACTTTTCCATTTGCTTTCCTCTGCCATAGCCATCTGCATGGCTTGTTCCCTCCCTTTATTTAGACCTCTCTTTAAATATTACTTCATCAGTGAGCCCTTCCCTAACTGACCGCGTACACAGAATAACACACGCCTCACTCTCTAAAATCAAGTCCCTGACTTTTCCCTTTTTTATCATTGAACGCCATCTGATACGATATACATATGTTTTAATTGTCTGTCTCCCCTCACTAAGCACACAAGCTCGATAAGAGAAGGAGTTAGTCTGTTCACTGATATTTCCCCGGTATCTAAAACAATCCTGGGAATATAGCAGATAAGAACTGTTATTTTGATGGATGAATGAATGATTGACCATAATTTTCTAATTATCATTATTTATCTTTGTGAAAAGGCACTGTTCCAAAAACTGCTACTTTCTTCTCTCATTACTATGAATCCCAGAGATTTGGCTTTTCTGTTTATAATTTAAACTATAAGGGTCACATATTTTATATTACTGGAACAAGGAATATCAACATATTAACTGCACGTTTACAGAAAAAAATTGTCATGGCCCGCTGTATCCATTTGAACCTGACCAAATTACTGTATGATAATAACCTCTGCTTATTAAGCCAATAATTAATTGTCAGTATTCTCATATTGAATCTATTGTATATTCTTGCATGAGACTCTCGCTCCACCCATGGGACATGATGGCAACTTTTGAGGACTGAATGAGACGTCACCAGCACCATTTTCGGAGCTTCTAAGAAAGCACTTAAAATGTTTGGCCCACTTCAGTTGATAGAAAAATAGCAACAGAAGATATCACAAATAGTGGTTTATGAAGAAGGAGTGTGGATTTATATTTTTTTATAATTGTTTCAATTAGATCAGTGCTTCTCAAAATTCAATGTGCTAAGCAATCAGCTAGGATCTTGTTAAACTGCAGATTCTGATTCTGTAGATCCATCAGGGTGAGAACTGAAATTGGGCATTTTAACAAGTTCTCAGGTAATGTTGTTGCTGCTGGTCTTTGAACCACCTTGATCTACAAGGAATTCTAATTTTAACATTATTGGAAAAATTTTAAAAATGATTTAATGAAACTGTAATATAAAATCACAAATAAGAGTCTGAGATTATGCATTATTAAAATGTTCACTGTGACAAATTCATTTCACTGATTGGAACTACCCAATGAAATTCATTTGTTCATGCATTCATTCATATATTCACATATGCAATGTGTTGGTCACTTCACCTGGGAGAAAATCCACTCATTTGTTCAGAACCAACTTTGCTTTATTCATTTTCACATATGTTCTCTTGTTTTATGATTAGAACAGACATTAAACAAAAAAAAAAGGCCGAGCCAGATTTGTTAGACATATCTTTCTTTCAGTCAAAGTGTTGATGGTGATCCACAATTATTTCCCACGTATGGCTTATATTTTCACCCAGATATTATTCATATCTCTCCTCCTGCTGACGGAAACCAGAACATAACTTCAGTTGGCCTCTTTACTGACTTGCTTTCATTTTTTCCCTTACCATCACAAAGGTTTTAGTTTCCCCCTGCATGTCCTAACCACAATTATCAGAGAAGTTGATGGAACTTGCTGTGCTTATCTTTATGAGTCCTTGTAGAAATGTCAGTAAATCTCTTTTGCTCTCTGCAGGTTGCATTTTTCAATCAAATTAATTAGTTTATTCATAGAGAATAAATCTCCTGTTGTCCCTATGCCAGTTGTCCTCTTGTACTTCCACAGTTGGAAGTTTTGTCTTTTTTCTTTTCTCTCCCTCACGTCCCACTAACTGAAGGGTATTTTGCAGCATAAAACAAAACTCATTTTGCCTGCTCTTCTTAAGGTTTCAAACTTGAGCATGTCAACATAGTCTTGTTCTAATTATTTTATTTTAATAATGCAATCAGGGTACTTAGTTCTTTCATTTCAATCTCATAAACATTGTTAAAGAATTGTAATTTACCAATAGTAGTATGTTTGTGCCAAAGTGTTTCATGGCTAGAGATATCTTAACAAACTTATTTATTGTATTAGCTTTTACTTCATCATCAATTCACGTCTGTGAAGATATCAGAATTGGAGAGGAAAGAAATCAATAAGGAAAGAATAAAATGAAAATAGAGTAAAAAGAAGGAAGAAAAGAGGGAGAAGCATCTGCATATTTGTTTTTTTATATTCCTTTACAAGCGTATTTTTAAATGTTTCCATTGAAAAATTATAACTGCAGACGTAATTTTAGGCACCTTGTTCATGTTCCTTTGCCCCCATAGAAAATATTCATAAACATATTTTTTGCAAAAAAAAAAAGAGTGTGACAATTAGAACAACCTGGAGGGAAAAAGTGAAAAATATAGATGAGACAAAGCCATTTGGTATGGTTAAAATAATTAATACATGGCCAGTTATTTATCGTGATGATCATTCTTTACATTTTGTCATAATGTTGCTTTCACAAAGTACTTTTTCATACCCTATCTCAGCCAATGTCTCTTAGAAGTGTGCCAGACATACAGCTCTGAAACTAAGCATCATAGAGGGGGGAAGTGTGTTGCCTTAGTTCACATGAATAGGTGTTTGAGAAAGTGAGACCTTATCTGTTAGGCCAATTAGAGTAGATCTAGCATAAGGTAAAAATTACGGCATTTTTATTCCTTCTATTCTTCTTTAATTTCTTGGTTTTTTTGATAATTGTTAACAATTTGTGGGCTAAATAGTATTTCCTAGATGCGACGGTATAAAGGTAGCGTCTGCATGCATGAGGCAAGGATGTCTATTTCCAAAGCAAAAGCATCTTGACTGTTAAAAAGGCCAAAAAAAAAAAAAAGCAACTAAAATAAATACAGCAGGAAGGATTATGAATTAACTACTGGGCTAAGATAGTGGGATGCACTCACCTGGCATAAGACAGTAAGTAGCATCTCTCACCTGGGTGACTACACTGACCTTAAAACTGTCCTTTCTTCTTCCATTAGCAATACTGGTATTTTATTTACCCATCTCTCCCCTACCTAAAACTATCTGATGGCTTTTTCTTGTGTTTATGCTAGAACTCCAAGTCCTCGTCTTTTACCCTTACAATGCCATACCTGAC
Organism: Pteropus vampyrus; assembly: GCF_000151845.1. NCBI lineage: Eukaryota > Metazoa > Chordata > Mammalia > Chiroptera > Pteropodidae > Pteropus > Pteropus vampyrus. The sequence goes on from NW_011889121.1 coordinate 1,462,159, forward strand.
AAGACCTCTACCTATATTTCAACCCCATCTCATACCTCAGCTATCTAACCTTCTTTCTTGCAACTCTCCAGCCATGCCGGACTTTTGATTCCTCTAACAAGCCAAACTGTCCCTATTTTAGGGTCTTTACGTTGGCTGTTCCCTCTGCCTGAAACGTACTCCTTCCTGATCTGAAAATGGTGGTTTCTTCTTGTCATTGAAATTTCCAATTAAGTGGTACCACCCCAGAAACAATGTTCCTGGATCACAAAGGCTAAAGTAGCCCCTCAAATACTCTATCACAATAGTTTGTAATCTCTTCAGAAAACTTATTCCTATCTGATATTTTTCTTTTTTTTTTTTTAATTGGATGTCAGCCTCTCTAGAGAGTCGGGAGATCTGAGACCCTACCTTTTGTGATCATTACTTTGTCCCCAGGGTCTTGAAATGTATCTGTTATCTCAAGGTATTCCATTAATATTTGTTAATAATTGTGTGTATATATGTACATGTGTACATGTGGTGTTATATATAGTTCTTTATATATAGTGGCATATATATCACAAGGGATATATCAAGTATAACTTGATTAATACTGATAGATATGATGGCAAAGAATATTGATAATTATCGGGTGTAAATATTCATACATTTTAGTTATAAGCTTACCTGTATTCCCAACCAATTTTATTTTACTTTTGCTATAAGATAGTGACTTAAGAGTTCTAGCACGGTTTTGGTTATATCTCATATGCCTAGACAAACCTTAACTATCAGTCCTCTCATCACTAAATCTATAGTTAGGCAGAGATGATAAATTCTGACTGCATCTATCCACACCCTGTGTTTGGGAGAAAGATATGAGAGGCGTGGACTGATCCATTTTTGTTTACTAGGATTTACTAGGCCTTCCTACTCCAAAATAATCGTGTTTGGAAACAATAGGTCATGCTCCAAATTGAAGCTAGTCATCAACATAACCATTATAATAGAAACTGAACAGGTAACAGTTAATTAAAACATTAAATAAAACCGAGAACTATTATTTTTTAACTACTGATAATATCCTACTGTCATAATCAGCTTTTTGATTCTTCCAAAAAAATTCTATCAAAAATTAGGTCCAGCAGAGTTTGCATAATGGCTTATCTCATTTAGAATTTAATAGATTTTTTTGCAAGAACACACACTAAGTTGGTAAAATTGTTATGGAATATTTACTATTTATAAACTCATAAGAGAGTTATGAATGTGCTTTGCTTAAATAATACTTTGCATACGTGTATTTCAACAAATTAACCAAAAAGACTGTGCTACAGTTGGTTATATATCCATGTCTCATTTTTAAAACTATATTTTAGCAAAACCTATTCCAGCTAGAAGGCTGCCCTTGCCCCACTGATAAGCATTCTAAAAGCTTAAACACAAACCAAAGTCCCCAAATTTTCCCTAAGGACAAACTATTTTTTGATTTTTTGATGGTGATCCTAGCTAAGTAATGATATTACCACATTAGGTTTCCTATCCTTCAGTAAAATGAGGGTTAGGAAATTACACATATCCACATACACACATAAACACACATACACACACACACACACAGATGTGGTAAGGATTTCTAAGTGTTATTTATAAACAGATGAGTGTGTGTATATACTGTAATGATTTTTTCAATTAATCTTTTTAAAAATGTTATAATAACAGATTGCAAACTTAGATTTTAATTTTAAGTTGAATTTACCTTTCCTTGCAACCCAGTCCCCAGTTGCAAATAATTAATTGATTAGTATGAATGATTAATGTCATATTGTTAGTCCTATTGAAAAAAAGGAGTGAAGAACAATGGGGGTACTTAGCCTCCAGAAGAAAATGGAAAAATAGAATGTAAAAAGGAAAAGACAGTGATGGCACTGTGGGAAAAGCAGTAAAAGAGGAGGCTAGATATTAAAGACTTCAGAATTTTGTCTGAGGTTGCCCTATTTAAATCGTACAGATCAGTGCCAACGGATGCTGTAATCTGAACAATGTTGGCATATGACCACAAGTAGGCAGCTCTATATCTTATGATTTATGATGATAAATGGGTGGAGTAAATTAGTTGACTCTTGGGTGGGGGAAAGGGTGCAGTATAAACTCAACAGTTATAATATGGTTATTATAACCCTCACCTCAAGGGTTAGTTGTAATCATCAAAATGATCACAGCGGAGGAAAATGTCAACATGCATAGACTAGTATCTCCTGGTTTGGACTATCAAAATTTGTGAAAATTCTATCTTTTTTATGCCTTCCCTATTCTTTCAAAAGATATGAGCTCAAAAATGTATAGTTCTCCCTTCCTATTGTCACACTATAATTTAGTGCTAGAATTGCAATCTTCCCAGCATATCTAATGAGTTTCTTTGGTCCTATTTTAAAGCTTTTAATCTTCATAAATAATAGCTAAGTAAACTTAAGGCGCTTGGACAATTTCTTTAGCTTAATATATTCAAATCCACAGTTGGCTCTTCATTTCTTTTCGTTTAAAAATAAATCTATCTTGTCTCAATAGGCTCTACATGAATACACACACCTAACAATATAAATCAAAGCAACACATCGAGAATAATGAGATCTACTTGTTAACATTTATAAGAAAAGTGCCATTTTCAGAAATGTCTCAAAAATTATTTTCTGATTAAGTCAATATATATTCTCAAACTATTTCACAACCACACAGTACTTGAATAAGGATTTCCAAACACAGATGAGAAATTTTTTTTCAAGAGGATTTCCATAAACATATGAAAAACTATTTTATATTTTTGAGGGCTTTTCCATTAGAAGAGTGTTTCCTGTCAACTACACCTAATAGATGATTCTATGTACAGGTGTAGCTCGTTTTACTGTGCTTCGCTTTATTGAGCTTCACAGATGTAGCTTTTTTTTAAAGTTGAAGGTAAGACCCTCTACCAGCAAAAAGATTACAACTCGCTTTATTGTGGTGGTCTGGAACTGAAGCCACAATATCTCCGAGATATGCCTGAATATGGCTTCCTGTGTATACTGCCCTGCCTCCAATGGTCATATTTTAATTTTGGAGAAAACCCCAAAAATATTAACTATGACAACGTTTTGGCAACTTTTAAAGTTCTTTCATAGTTCTGTAGACACTGATCCTTCTAGCCAACATCTCTTCAATTACAAAAGTGAAAATTAAAAAGTAACATGTATGAAAATCCAACCAAAATGTCCCCTGAAGAAGAGCTCTGCATGCTTTAGGAACAAACTGAGACTCCTAACTTCAACAGGAAACTGCATCAAATTAATAGTAACATTCCAAATGAGCTATTTTTAGAAATTGAAAATGAAGACTTACTTGCTCTGCTTTTCCATGCTAGCTACCCTGAGGCATTCCCATCTTGAATTTAGAAGATTCATTTGTTCTTGTACTTCAGTTTCTTCATCTTCTGATAATTTCCCTGATCCAATCAGTTGACTTCCCAATTGTAGGACATTACCAACCCTTCCTTGATTGGACGTCAAATCCATCATGTATCCCTGACAAAAAAAGAAATTGAAACAGTGTTTAACACTTTAGGTAAATCATAATTTTTTTTTCAATTTTAAATGTATACCCATTTAAACTATAATTTTGGTAAAAGTATTTTAATTTTTGTTTAAGAGAACCCAATATTGTTTTTAATATGATTAAAGAAAATAATTAGCTTAGGTCTCCTTTTGCAGAAGAAGACCCTGATATAAGGATTTGTGTGCAAGGGAGCTGAAGAAACAGCAAAGAGGACAGGGAATGAGAGGGAGGCAAGTAAGTGTGTCATCTCAGGAAAAGCCTCCCAGTGAGTGTAGTTTAGCCTGACACGACACAGGCACTCTTGAGTGAGTTATAGTTTAGCATTGTCGTGACCCAAGAGAAGGGAGCTGGGATTTCACATTCCTGTATGAGTCACTGGCAAAATCCGATCTCAGTACTTTTAAGTGGTTTTCTCCAAGGCAGAACTTCATATGCTGGCTGTTGGAATCTCAAGCACATGAACGTTTATTTGTCTCCATCTCAAAATAAAAACTAAATTAACAAAATAGAATCTTACAGAGTGAGCTAAAAAGAGAGACTTGCTTTTATGACAAGTCATGTGCTGTGTTTCATAAATCAATGTTTTACTTTACCTCATGAGTATGAAATTGTTCTTTCACTTCTTCTACATTATTAGAAATCTCTCCCTGTGCTTGCAATGTGTCCTCAGCTGAAAGAAGCCATGAAAGTACTTCTTCTAGAGCGGTTTGGTAACTATCCAGGTTTACTTCAGTCTCCATGAATGAACTGCCAAATGACTTGTCTTTAGGAGCTTCCAAATGCTGAACAATAAAACAAATTGGGTGTTATACAATTAGTATTTTTGCAGACTGTTCCAGTACATTAAGTGATAAAATGAATGAAATATTTAAAATGCTAGAAATGTCCACTCGCATTATCAGAGACATCAACAGCCGACACACACAACAGTGATCCTGCATTGTAGCAGCCTCACAAATAACCACGCAAATTTTCAAATGGTAGCCAAAATCAACTTCAAATTAATATTTTATTACAGGTCTTCTGGATTACTATAAAGAGTGAATTAGTACATTTCTTCATGTGATACTTTAAATGCTACAAATCTTTATCCATAAGTATTTTTTTTTCAGTTCGGACTTTCAATCCTTTACACACACATTACTGTATTATATTTATATAATATATTCCAAATGCACATTAGAGACATCTCTTCTCAAATGATAATGAAATGTTTTTGAAAATTTACAGAGCAGAAGAGTTATCAGTATAAAAATAAGTAGGGGAGAGAGGTAAAATTTAAAAAGAGAAACCTCATCTACACTTCTGAAATTTCTAACAATATAATGACTTCCATGAATTAAGCCTTTATTTCCAGAAGGCTGTGGTTTAAGTAGCAACACATTATCTTAGGAGAAGTAAAATATAAAGTATTTGCTTTCTAATTGAATTAGCAGGATGTTCAATGAAATTCTCAATAGTTGTCTTGGAATTTCTGATGAGATCCTAAAGTTGAGAACAAAGGGTATGAAGTCTCCATAATCTTGAGAAGATGCAGGCCACCAATGAAGGAACTACTAAGATACAGGCCGCCAATGAAGGAACTGCTAAAAGGTAATGACGAAACTGGCCTCACAACCCTAAATCCACTACCTCAGAGGTGTATAAGAGGAAGCAAAGAGATTGGAGAATTCTGGCAAGAAAGGATTCCTCTGGAATGCTATTTATGTCTAGGTATGTCTCCACCTCAAGCCAAGCGATGGAGACTTCAAGAGAATCACCTGTAGTAGATAAGGTAGTTTACAGGATGAAATATTGACCTGGTTGTGTGTTTACAGAGATTCAGAAACAATGAGAAAAGTACTACCATGTGACAGGAGAGACCTCTTGGGATAACCTGTGTGTCTGCTGCTTTAATCTCAGGGCCACCATCAGTGGTAAAAAATGTGAGCAAATAAGAAAATCTGCCTGAATTTTTCGTTTGGGTCAAGTACACTCATGCTAGATTGCTGGGCTTCAAAAACCTAGCTAAGATAGTAGAATGCACTCACATAAAGTGAAGGACTACACACAAGAGGATTTCCTGCTGAGGTAAGGAACACAGGCAAACTGTTGACATGGGAGCAGAGCAAAACTATTGGAGAAATATTTGGAGAGGAATCTTCTGTGTACTCCAAATACAGCAAGCAAGCACTGGGCCCTAACAAGCAAGGTTTTGCAAAGGAAACAAAAGGCAGTGTAAAACAATCAGAAGTTATTTGGGGGAATTTCACAATCCTGCTTAGAGAAAAACCCATCCTTTTTATGGTTTGCCTCTGGCATGTCTGCTTTTTCTATTTCCAGCTCCCCTCAATGCGGGGCCTTACCTCACTGAGCTGCCAGCACCAACGTAATTGTGCACATCTGATAAATACTCCAATTTTGAAAGTTTAATGTTATAAATTTCTCCAACTATTAAGTCCTTTAAGATGGCAAAATATAGCGGCAGTCTTTGGTGTGATATTTTCATCAAATGATACACTCTTTATCTGTGTCTAGAGAGTGGCAGAAATATGTCATCCTGATAAGTCAAACTCACCCAGCTCTAGTATCTCAAACAGGGAACAAGTGCCATAAGAGAGATATATGCAAGGGCCATCTCCAAGGTCAAGGCAATTTCTGAAGGTCTTAGAAGTTATAACAAGTTCCACGGTATATCCCTTCTGCCCACCCCTAAATACTATTAATAATAAATATCAAAGTCAGCATAAAGAGAGGAAAAGTTACAAAAAGGGAGCTTGGGAGACGTGTGTTGATGGGATGAGCTTCATGACTATTCAGCCCAAGCAACTGCACAATACTCAAGTCTCAGAAGGACCCCATGCTTGTTTTATCCACTTCTTAACATGGCCATCTCAAAATTCTTAATAATTTTATCTTTAAACTTGGGTTTTGTAAGCAAAGTCCAGTGGGGTGATGAAATATGTACATGAGCAGAGAATATAAGTGCAGTATGTGTGTTCACCCCATTTGCATCATATAGTTTTTTTTGTTTTTGTTTTTGTTTTTTTTTATGTCTCCTGAGCACAGGATGCTGGTGAACTCACAGGGTATGGCAATTTAGCACAACTCAAGTGAATACAAGGTAAGTGTGTTATGTCTATGACTGAGTGACTGAGGGTACTAACAGCCCCAGGAAGTCATGCTTTCTATTTGAAACAGAAATTGCTTCAAAGCCAAAAAGAAGGCAATTCTAAGAAAACACAAACACAAACAACCAAGGGATCCTATCACATCTCTGCTCACTCTTATTTTTTTCTTGTATTAGCCAACCATTTATGCTGAAACTCATGACATATGACATAGGAGGAAAGGGAAAGATAGGGCAACCCATACTTCCTTTTCCTTTCAGTCCTTCTACTCATCAGTAAGCCGAAGGTAAAGAATATTAGTAGAATATGCACCTATCATAAGATGAAATAAAAACACCTGAATTAGTTGTGCAACATCTCCACATTAAGAATGAAATACATACATATGTACAAGCTACAACATACAAATTGTCTGATAACACTGATTTTGCATGAGTTAAATGCTCATATGTGCATCTGCCACTGCAATTGCAGTGGCAATTTAGCACAACTCAAGTGAATATAAGCAGTAAAACACATGCTAATGATTTAAAATTTTAATTTTCTTTATTCAGAATGATGTTAAATAAGAAAAAAACAAAAACAAAAACAAAAAACATCAGGGCAAGTAGAGAGAGAGAGCATGAAATTAGAAAATTAGCTTTATATTTTAGTAATTTTAACAGCACTTTCCTTCCTGCTATTCGAACAAGGGTCTCTGTATTTCATTTTTCACTGAGCCACATAAATTATGTAGCTAGCCCTGTGTGTAAGTGAAAACATAAAATCCAATCCTGGATATTTTGCTTTCTCTGGGTTACAGGTGAGAGTTAATCAGAGCTTTATTGTGCACAACAGAACATGGTTATAAAACCCAGGGGCTTTGGAGGCAATCAGTCAGTGTTTTTCAATCTTGACTCAGGCCTGAGGTCTTGTCACCGTGGAGAAGTTACTTAGTCCTATCATAAGCCTTAGTTTCCTTATACATAAAGTGGGAACAATAATACTTCCCTAATAAGATTGTGGAAAGAATTAAAGGAGAGTATATAAAGTGTTTGGCAGAATACCTGACTGGGCGAAGGAACACAATAAATTATGTTATGCTGTAATTATTATTAGATCCTTGTATACATAATAACCATTTTGAAACATAATCTACCCATAGGTAACCTTATTTAGTCATTATCCAGATTTCAAGAGTCAGACAATTACTGTAGAAAAAAAATGACCCCAAAAACTTCTAAGAGCAAACATCAATTAAATCAAACCTTTCTGAAACATCAACCTCAACCTAGCTCCTGTTTAAAAGTTCTAAAAAATCATTAACAATCTTGAGTTCAAGTAATCTTCTCCAAATGATAAATTGTAAATACTATTACTCAAGTAATACAACACTATATTTCACCACTGTACAATTCGAATTAAAAAAAAGTAAACATTTTATGATTTACTGATATTTATAGAGCCTTGAATTTGGGAAGAAAATTTAAAAGGAGAGTCTTTATCCTCAAGGACAGGATGTCTAGTACTCATAAATTCTGAATCTAAATGTTTTGTCTGAGGATGTTCATAAAACAATACTTTGCAAAGACAGCCTTATTAAAGTCAAATTCAAACATGAATAAGCTGTATAAAATACATAAACAATTTGATTAATCAATATTTATATCTATAGGTTTATTTCTACAAATATGTATGATTATGGTCAAAATTGTCAGCTGGGCTCTGAGTAATTCTTTGTCTAGATCATTGTTTTTTCAGATTTTAAGTCATGATCTGTCAGTGACTCATGAAATCATTTTAGTGGGTCACCACAAAGAATATTCTATTGAAAATTAAATAGGATACATAACTATGTATGGTAATGGGTGGTAACTAGACTTACTGTGGTGATAATTTTGCAGGGTATACAAATATCAAATCATTATGTTATATATCTGAAAACTAATGTAATAATGTCAATTATACCACAATAAAAAAAGAAAGTTATAAAGTCAGGATTCATATCCAGACCTAATGACCATAAGCCCGTGCTCTTGCCACTATGCTTCACTGCATCTCTAGACTACCCAGATGATTATGATGAAAGAAGTCATATTTTTCATATCCTGCTAAAGGTAGTGATTATCTCAGGAAAACTTATTGTAATAAATAAATCAATAATATACATGTTAAAAATAAATTAAATAGAATAGAAATATGTGTGTCATTTAAACTAAGAATTAGTATTGTTTTGTGAATTTTTGTTTCAGATATGCATATATATTGTATGTCTATGTATATATGTATATGTATATATGTTCTAGGTCAAGATGAAAAAATGTTCTTTGTAGTTCATGAAACAAAATTGGAAATGGCCCTAGAACTTTAGTGCAGGTAAGCCCATGCATATTTTCAAAAGAACTCTTGGAAGAAAACACATTTTATTAATAAATTCATCTTTAACAGAGAATTTGGAAACAAGGATATACAGAGAATCTTATATTTTTGGTTATAACTCCCTAAAATATATATTCATTGTTATAGTATTTCATATGTCACCTAAATTTACAGCTAGTTAATACATATCATGGCATCAAAGCATATTTTCTAGGAAACTTGATCTTTTCTTTTTATCGAATAAGATCTATGCATAAAAAAGAGACACTAGTCATTTTGTAAATGGAGATGCCAATATCATCAACTAGAACTAATTTTTTCCCCTATACTTTGATCTTATTTTCTGTCTTTATCACAGTAGTTTATGTTTCTCTGTAGTACGTTGGGCAAATAAAAATTCAGATGACAGGCATAACAATGGATGGATAAAACAATCCTGGCTGTTTTAAAAATGAAGAGCACTAAAATTGGTGCAACATTATCCACATACTTCAGAGGCTTATGAGAAAAGACTACAGAAGTGATTTGTGAGAAATTAATCCATCATGCAACACTGTACATTACCCTTTTGCACAAAGAATTCATAGATATTGTCACTTGTGTTCCTTGAAGATATTGCTAATGCATAAAGGTGGAAGAGTAGAGAGGGAAAAGTAAAGTAATGAGGGAAGACAAATTAGTATATGTGTTAGTCCTGTAAAGGTCCAGGACAAATGTCTGGAAACTCATTTCTAGTGATAGAAATTGATGTAATAAAATATAGAGCAATAGCCTTGACAGTACTCCATACATAAATATGTCTTAAAACCTAGTTTACTATCTGTCTAATGTTGGGTAAGTTATTTAATCTGTCTACATCTCAGTTTTCCCATCTGTAAAACAAAGAAAATAAAAATATATCTCCATAGGGTTGTTGAAAAGACTATATGAGATTATGCATGTAAAATCTTAAGCACATTCTAGTTTCCAAGAAATGGTCTGCAATGCCTGTATTTGGGGACCAATGTTCATTGAAATGGGAAATGATTTTTATGAGGAAATAGTTTAATGAGCTGTATGTATTTTTAGAAGCATGATTTTGGCAATTCAAACTGAGATAAGTCATCAAATGGCTACATATAGGTAGAGAAACCAGCAATCCAGCAAACCACAAAGCTCTTTGAAAAATAGCTGGGACGTTTCCAGAGGGCACAATCCATCACTGAGCAGTTTTATATTTTTGTTGAAACTGATCTATTTTGGCAACTTCCTCAAATTCAACCTTAAAATGTAATACAAGTTTTAACCGGGATAAAGACAGTTTTATTGTTCTTGAATGTATAAATGCTTCGAGAATACTTGAAAATTTTATCACTTACTTCCTCTAGATGTGTCATACTTCTTTTTTATAGAGTCGAAGTCAATTCATGGATGGTGAATTTTTGGCATATTCTATAATCATTTTATCTTTCACTCAAAGATTATTTGAAAGCTAAAGTATTACAGAGGGATAACCAAGTTTTTCTTTTACTAAATCACAGAGAACAGTTTAGAGCAACCAGGATTAGTATCTGGAAATATTCTTGCCACATTTTCACTGTATTTCCTCAGAGATATAACATATAAACCAGGGTATTATTCAAAGTATGAGAAAAGACTACAGAAGTGATTTGTGAGAAATTAATCCATCATGCAACACTGTACATTACACTTAATCTAAAGATACCGCTAAACGGGTAATTTTTAATATTGCTTGAGCCTGAAGTTGAGTTCGAAGTTAAGCCCTAATGAGGATTTAGGAAAAATCATTGCCTGCTGTTATGGAGATATTAAAACAACAATCACAACAACAGCTACATCTATAATAGCAATAACGACAGCTGCCATTATTTATTGGGCACTTAGTGTCAGTCAAGTGGCTAAGCACATAATGTACATTATATCATTTTTCAACACAACAGGTCAGGATGACAGAGAATAGTAGGATGAGAAAATGGGAGCAGAAAAATTAAATAATATGCCAAAGGTCACAAAGATCACTGGTTATTCTGAGATTTAAAACCAGGTTGTTTGGTTTCCAAAACACATGTCTTTGACACAGTTTGACAGATCTCTATTAATGAAGAAAATGGATTCAGAATCTATAAAATAGCACCTTCACAAAATACCCAAATATAACTTCTTAAAAATAAAATGAAAATTTATATGTAATTTATTTGTAACTATGTGTAGTGACAGATCTTAACTAGATGTATTGTAATGGATCATTTCACAATATATACATATATCAAATCATTATGTTGTATACCTAATATAATGTTATATGTTAGTTATATATCAATAAAATATAAATGAAAATTAAAATATTTAGGGGAAGTTATATTCCAGGCTCATATAAAAAAACTAACTGAAGTAACATTCTAACCCAAATTTCCTTAGTCACCTTCGAAAGATTTTAATTTCAAATAGCAACTATATTGCAAGTTGTCATATGCCAAGTATATGAGTCAATTTAAAGAAAGCTAAAAGGAAAGGTTGATAAGATGATCAAAGCTATTTCCATACAGATCACAGTTCAGCTGATCAACTCTGCCTTTTTTAAAAAGTATATTTTTTTCTTCATTTCCACAAATTTGTAGTCAGTGGTCTTGAAACTACTAAGAAAATACCTAGATCCCATTATGCAGTGAGTCAGAAATCAAATGTAAAGTTCGAAATGATGCTTCCAAGACATAGACACTGATATCACACTGAAAAATGGACAACAAAAAGGCAGCCAGGTGACAGACCCCAGGTGGTGATAGAGACTCTCTTTTATAAGACAGAGGAAGCTTAGTAAAAAGTAAAGCTAACATCAGTATTTTTCTAAAGGAAGGCATGTGTCAAATCCAGTTTAAAAGTTGATGTTCTTCATTACAGAACATTTCGCAGAAATGCTATATTGATTGTACTTAGTATGCTCTGTTCAAGGAAACAAAAAATTACATCATCTGTATAATTACGTGTATTGTGTATGTGTATTTACATTTTTAAAATGAAATTTCATCCAAACACTTATTAAACAAAAGGTTCTAGAACCAAAAGTGTTCATCTCGATACCTAAAAACACTGGCCATTGCCAAGACTGCTGGTCCTTATATACATCTGTCCTCCTCCACTTCTTACACAGTAGTAGACAGTTTAGGTAACAATTCAGTTACCTGGAATATAAACTACAGTCCCCAGGTTTCCTTGCAGTTAGGTGTGGCATGTGACCAAATATTGGCCAGAGGGATAAAATGTGTGTAATTTCTTTGTTAAGACAAAGCAAGAATAGATATGGTCTCCTCTTTGTCCTTTCCTGCTTCCCGCAGGCTGTAATGCAGATATGGTGATGAGCTATCCTTGGTCATGGGGATAAAGGCTGATCCTAGCAGAAGACAGAGCAACAAGACAAAAGAACCTTGGTCCCTGGATAGGCAGAGGTCTCCTATGAGGTCTGGAACACCCACATTTAGACAGGATAAATAATTCTCAAAGAGGAATAAACTCATTTCTTAGATAATCCATCACTTGTGTCTGTTACTTCCAGAAAATCTGAAGCCCATCCAATACAATAGCATGCCATAAGTTTCTAGAAACTGAGATTTTACTATGAAGATACATGTATTTCTAAGAACTAATATGTGATTTTAAAAAACCTTTCTACCATAAAACTATCTACCGTGTATGTCTATTGACGATATATCCTCTCTCTAAAACAAACGTTCAGTGAAGGTTCAAATTCATTTTGCTTCAGCATATCTCAGCCCATACACCTTTTTTTCCAGATGTACAATGTGTTAATTTGATGCACTTATATAATGCAATATGATCATCACTAGAGTTAGCTAACACCTCCTTCACTTCACATAATTACCATTTCTTTTTTGCAATGAGAACATTTAAGATTTATTCTCTCAGCAACTTCCAAGTATATAATACAGTATATACCTTTAGATATTACACCAGCCTTTATGTTCCATGAAGGCAGAGACACTGCCCTATGCCTAACAGAAGATACAGCACAAAGACAACTAATAAATATTAACTGAATTAAATTGTTTGAGGTAGCTAATTTTATTTAGTATCATTAAACCTCATTTGTCCTAATTTGTTTTCATATAAAATACATTTTAACCAATAATCACGTCTTGAAAATCAAGAGTATCCTCATGTAAAATATTCATATTTTAAATATGTACTTCTTCCCAAGACAGCATGTCTTTGGATAATGTCATTTCATTCAACATTATTTTATTATAATGTTGTCTTTTTATAATGTTGATGGAATGCTGCAGGAACTTAATTCTTGTTTATATCAATTAGCCTATGGTAGAGTTGGTTTTATTATATGTCATTTCACTTAAAGTTGCAGAGCTTATTGATGATGTTGAGTGAGGACTTACTATATTCCCTTTGATAATTCATGTGTCTGTTTCTTTTTCTTTCTCTAATTTTTCTAATTCTACTCTGTCAAATCATTGGGCATACATTTACTTTTGAAGTTATGCTATCTTCTATTCCTTTACTTGTAATAGAACCCTTCCTATTAAATCAAAAAGGATGGAAAAGAAATAACTATTGCTATGATGAACTCTTCTAGACCAATGAAAGTTTAGAAAGAAAATATGAGAATAAACAGATTAAGAAGTATCTAATATAAAATATGCCTTTTGTTGATTAACACAGTTCACAATAATTTTCTTATAAATATCAATAACCTCCTATGTAAAACAACATTCTCTGAAATTCATTAGGTAATGCATGAAGGCTGTCGGGCTTACTGACTTCTTTGTACATAATATCTCATAAAATTCCTATAACCACCCTAAAAGAGGAGCCCATTTTCCAGATGAGGAAATTGAGGGCATATCAAGACCCCCTGTAAACTTGTATTCCTTTTTGTCATTCCGAACAGCTGGAGGAATATTATGGAATCCATAGATTCAAGAGAAGAAAGAACAACGTAATAAGGGTATTATTACTTTGGTATGTTTCAACAATTTTAGAAGTCAGTTTTTGGCTGGAATTTATGCAAGTTTGGAATTTAAACAATCAGGAATTTGCTAAAAGTAACTTTAAATAAAGAAAATTACAAATGTCTGAGAAGACCAAAACAATTACTAATATTATTTTTCTCAACTCTACTTTCAAATAGGCCTAATGCATATATACCAAGTCTTACTTATTTAACCAGTTTTATAAATAACTGAAACAAATATGACTCACTGGATGACACTCATAAAATAAAAAGAATAAGTATATTGCTTTAGGCAAATTGTTTTTACTTATAAAAATTTTCCAAAATGAAATATATATAATGAATACTCATTGTTTTCCAAATTCATATAAACTTCACTTAAATAATATATCCCCCCAGAGGAATAAAAAATGGCGTAGATGATAGAAGCTTTGCTCATCCCTCTTGTGACCAAATCAAAGTTGTGACAGAAACACAGAGCAAACAGCAAGCAAAAACACCTGGGATCTAGAAGAACAGAAGCACTACAACTAGGGAGAGAAATAATTAATCACCCTGCAATGGTAGAAGGTAGGAGTGGGTGAAGACAGAGGCTGCGCGGTCCCCAGTGGCTGAGTGGGACAGAGGCTGCGGCAGCCACAGCTGCAGATGCCTCTTAAAGGGGCCGTGTCAGGGAGAGGACTTTAGTGGTAACAGACCTGCTCGCTCTGAGCACCAGCACCGGGTAGCTGCACGGGAGACACCAGGGACTTACAGGGGAACATTGAGTTGTCAGAGCAAGGGCCAGAGGCGAGGCCCTCTCCCAGGCAGAAATGGGTCAGATGAGAAAGATAAATATTGCACGGTTTCAAGATAAATATTGACATATACATGGAATCTAAAGAACAAAATAAACAATAAATATTGACATATACATGGAATCTAAAGAACAAAATAAACAATAACGACAACAAAAGTAGAAATAAACTCTTAGATACAGAGAATATTTTGAGGGCTACTAGATGGGAAAAGGGTTGCCATCTCCCGATAATCTATTTGCTTCCCATTTTTAATCTCATCTGTTTTCATGGACTCAAGAACTTCCTACTGTTGATTATCTCTTCCCTCTCCAATGTCTCCCCCTTAATCTAAACATAATTGTCACTTTCCTACTCTACTGCATGTCTGAACTCGCCCTCTCTAAAATTTCACTGCCCCTCCGCCCCGCCCCGCCCCTACCCCTGTATTTAACAATGTCTCAAAGGCATCATGGTGCACAGAACCAATGTCTGCCTTCAGGAACTTCAAGTCTGTCTCACTGGGTGAGTTCAAATTTCTGAGGCTCTGGAATTTGTGAACATTAAGTGCTTGGCAGAGTTATTTAATCTCAGACTTTTGGTACACACCTGGAAATGGATATGCTGATTTTAACTTAGAAGGTGCTTGTAAGGCTCATAGATAGTATACACATAGTTTTTATTAACATTCAGTATCACCTTTATAAAATTGCTTCCATTGCCTCGCTGTTGTTATTTAGCACAGAGGAAAGTGGAGAAATAAGAAGTAACATCTACAAAGGGGAGTTCGGTTTTACTTAGATTCTAGTTTGTAATAAAAATATTCAACTAAATTAACACACTTTTGCTTAAATAGGTAGATTTCCACAGACATAATGGTTATCTCCACTTCCTTCAGGTATACCAGCTACTGAAATTATCTCATCACCTCTCACATATATCACTAAATTCTTTAGGTTTTCTCTTTATTTATTTTACATGCTTTTGTCTCTTTTCCTTGATCCTAAAAGAGTGATTTGGTATATCCTTCAGGAAAATCATCATTGTAGACTAAATCTAAGCTCCATGAGTATAGAATTTTATATTTATTTTGTTCACTATACAGTGCCTGGCATATAGCAGAACATAATAGATATTTATTGAATAAAATAATGAATATCCTGGCACATGTCAGGTAACAATTTCTCATCTTACTTTATATTAATATTAGGACTTTTTTCCTTAGGGGATTAGACTAAAGTTATTTCATCTTTCCATGTCGGGACAGAGAGAAGAAATAGCATACCCTACTTAAGTTTCCCTACTTTGGACTGATCCTGAGAAGACAGGGTTCTTTGGAAAAGACAACAAGGCTGAGAAAAAAATAGAAGGCAGCAGAAAAAGAGGAAGACCAAATATGAGAAGGATTGATTCCATAAAATAAGCCATAGGCATGAGTCTATGAGAGCTGAGCAGGGCTGTTGAAGACAGGACACTGTGGCCATCACTCATTTATAGGGTCTCCAGGTGTCAGAGCCAACTCAGTTGCACACCACACACACACTTTTGTGTATAGCACCTGCTGCCTTACTCAGTGTCTCCCTATTCTCTTCAAAAAAAGAGATCCTTTGTTTAAGACCTTTAGAGATTGACATTTGTAAGGAAAATGCTAATGGTATTAAACCCTGGGAACAATCTGGGCAGATTTCATTATCAGCTGCAAACTCTGCTCTCTGCTTCAAGGCAAGTAATAAAAGACCAGAGCAGTAAGTCATCTGCTCTGTTGGTGCAGGTAGACGAGAAGGTGCATGTAGAGAGTCAGCTGAAGGCAATGGACAGTTCTTAAGTTTTACTGGCTCCTAATAGGAGTGAGCATGCTTCAGTTTTATACTTTAGGATCCCACTGACAATTAAAGCTTTTAATCTTAAGGTTCAGACAACTGAGAAGAGTGCATACGAGCTCACTGCATTCGATGGAAATAAAAAATATGAAACCTTTTGATAAGTTTTTATCACTTGTACTAATATTTCTTCTCACATTTTGAAGCAAAAGACTCAAAAGCTAGAAGGAATCACTCCTGATTTAGGAAAGATACTAAAAAAGGATTTAAGGGTATATATGTAAATATTATAAAATGAGGCAATGGTAACAAAAGTAACACAAGGATAACATATTCCCAAGTGAGGTTGACATAGAAAATACATGTCATAAAGACGTATATATGTATATTTTTAAAAACATTTTTTATTATTGAAATGACCTACTCTTTTCTCTTCAACAATTGGTTGAAAGCTGCCCAGCAAGCAACATCCTTTACAATTTATTTCACATTCACCTCTTCTTTTTTATTCCTAGTGGCATAACACTAAATGACTGGTTCTCAACCAGGGGCCATTTTGCAGACATTGGACAATATCAGGAGACAGTTTTGCTTGTTACTGATGGGAGTTGAGGGAGCTATTGATGTCTACGACATCTAGTGGGCGGAGGCCAGGAATATTGCTGAACATTCTCGAATGCTCAGCAGCAGCATAAGGACCATCATCACCCACTCCTCCTCTGTCAGCAATGAAGGTCTAAATGGCAGTAGTGACACTTGCAGAAACTATGCCTGGAAATAATACTAGAATCATATTAATGACATTCTCTCCAAACTGATTCTCTTTTCTCCATCTTTTGCTTACTTCAATCCAATTTAAGATTAGCTGTACTATTTGTGTATTGGGTATGTTATTCTCATATGCAGTAACCTTGAGTGATTTTACTATTAGAATTAAGTCCCGAATTCATACCCTAACAAGTAACAGGCTCAGATGTTTTCTACCATTCTCTCTTTTATGGCTTTGGAAATCTACAAATCACCCATTTCATGTTATACTTCTCTATTTCTTTATTTCTCCTGCTACAAACATATTAAAAACAAAACAAGAACAGTTTCTCAAACACATTTAAATCGTATTTTCCTTCAAGTTTCAGTTCAAATCTCATCTCCTATATGACTTTTCCTGATCTTTTACAACAATGTTTTCCAATTTTATGAACTGTTCGTCTTTATTGAAATGTTTGTGAATGCAAAGTCCACATTTTTATAATCATTTGTGCATTAGCAATTTTGAGAACAGATTCAACTTAGCTGCCCTGCTCACTTTTCACTCAATCGATCAGATATTATTTTTTTAAATCTATCAAATAAAATTTAATCTTCTATCATTTAAATCAGTATTTCTTGCAATATCAAGTGAAAATATTTTTTTATATTTATAATATGGATTCAAAACCACAGTGAATCATTTCATTTATAATATTTTTTTAGACAAAAGAATGGAAAGCAAATTTAATTGGTCTTTCATTTGTAATATTTTAAATATATTTAAAGATTTTCTTTTCAAGTTTCTGTGTGTAGATGTAATTTTATAACTAATACACTTATGATGAGAATATTATCAAATATCCAATTTCGAAATGCTCTCTCCATAGCATGAATTGCGAATAAAATTCATCTCCTTTTAAAATCATTATTAGTAGAGAATTGTACCTAGAAAAGAGAAATCAAGTG
>NW_011889121.1:1480518-1516336 GCF_000151845.1 Pteropus vampyrus
AACTTAGCTGCCCTGCTCACTTTTCACTCAATCGATCAGATATTATTTTTTTAAATCTATCAAATAAAATTTAATCTTCTATCATTTAAATCAGTGTTTCTTGCAATATCAAGTGAAAATATTTTTTTATATTTATAATATGGATTCAAAACCACAGTGAATCATTTCATTTATAATATCTTTTTAGACAAAAGAATGGAAAGCAAATTTAATTGGTCTTTCATTTGTAATATTTTAAATATATTTAAAGATTTTCTTTTCAAGTTTCTGTGTGTAGATGTAATTTTATAACTAATACACTTATGATGAGAATATTATCAAATATCCAATTTCGAAATGCTCTCTCCATAGCATGAATTGCGAATAAAATTCATCTCCTTTTAAAATCATTATTAGTAGAGAATTGTACCTAGAAAAGAGAAATCAAGTGGATTTATTGCTTTTGGAAATATCTGAGAAATAACATAGACTCCCCTCCACTTGTCAACACTGAAATGCTCAGCATACTTAGAACACCTGTTTTTTGTTTTTATTTTTGTTTTTTGAGAAAGAAAATACATAGTATATTTTCTCAACTACTCTACCATGAGATAACTAAAACACTTCTGTGCATTAAAAAATATTTTCTAGGACACTCCCATTTTATGCAAACATAATAAAATCTGTAAACCCACATAACTGTTCATATGTATTGCAATGCATCCAGAATGCCAACGGTGCCAATCAATAAGGGAAGGCCTCACTACCAACCCACGTTATTCACGATCTCTAACTTTTCATTGAGAACATCAGGGCCACATATTATATGAAATCATCCCAAAATCTGTACATCGGGAATTATTAAAGATAATTTTCTTCTTAATTTCAAATAAAATATGTATATAAAGAGACATTTTAATGTACTCTTTTGGAACCATCTTGTGTACCCCCTGGAAGTGTGCTCCCCACTTCGTAGTACTTGAGTACTACAATCTATAACGCTTTCTTCATCTTCTAAAGTCCTACGGAATTTATAATCAGAACACTAGGATAATGCACGGACTGTTCACTCTTTGTAAGGTGTGGTGTAAGCACATCATTAAATTATTTAATTTAATCTTACAACATAAATAATGATTACTGTCTACATTTTATGATAAGAAGACCAGACTGATAGAGGCTAGGAACTTGTCCCAGGTCACACAGTTAATAAAGAGCAGAGATGAGAGTTGAACTCAGTATTTGTCTCACAGAAGCCTATAATTTTATGTTGCCAGGCATATTTTAATACCTTAAAAAAGGAAGAAACATTTCCCAGAGATAACTAGATTGGTAAATTTAATTTAAAAATTAAAATATAAAATGTGCCATATTTTATGTGAATGCAATAATTACAAATCTCTCATACACTCTTAGAACTATTGATAGAATTTTCTGATTTATCTCTAATCACCCTAGACCTTTCTGACTAATTTTACATGTTTATAATATGATTAGCTTTTTGTGTACAATTTCTGTATTCTCAATACATAATTTCTACGTATAAAGTTTTTTTTAAATCTATCATGAGCTTCATTAGTACAATGTCCTACAATTTACTTATATATTTCAATATTTAAATAACCACATAAAATTATGGATACTATAAATATCAACATCACGGGTATTTTTGTTGATATATAATCATATATGGAACATACGTCAAAATTTAAAACATGCCTATTGGCATATTTCAAATTGTTTGCTCTACTTTGGAAAAATAGCGAAAGCAACAGAAAGAATAAAAATACTTTCTTTGTTCACATACTGAGATAATGAAAACTATACTTAAAAGTAGCATTTCATTATATTTTTAAAATATTCTCAAGTACAATCAGTTATCATTTCCTTCATTTATTTATACAACCCTTAACATTTTTCTATAAAATCAGTACTTATTCTGTAAAAAGGCATTGTTTATGCATTAAGGGAGCAGAATTATCACCACATATACTAATTAAAATAATGAATTAAATCATGAATATTAAAATATGGCAGTAATTAAAAACCTTAATATGAAGATGAATTAAAAATTATGCAAATGAGTATAAAAGGAAGGCCAAATATGTGTTTGTTCTGGAGAAACCATAAATCAGAAAAAAGAAATTCATTTAAACTAGAAGGTAAATAATCACAAGTATGAGCAGAATTTTCTGATTTAGAAATGCTGAGATGCAGCTCAATTTGACCTACAGACTTTTTCAGATAATCGAATTGTGCCTAGACACATGACATTTGTTTAAAAAGATACTGATTGCCTTGTAAACTTCTTTTACAATGTTATTAATATGAGTTGCTCCGCAGACTTGACCAACATTTCTTATTTCTCCCACTGTCTAAAAAGAACCATAAACTCCCAATTATTATGGAAGTAGTTTATCAGAGCCTGGATTATCTGGAGCTCTTATTTCTCTTTCATTTGGCCTATTCACAGCTCATTAGCACCTAAACAAGGAGTTAAGGCTAAAGAAGGAAAGGCTATAGAAATTCAAAAAATTAAATTTGCTCTTTGTAAGGAACATATACAGCAAAGCATTTAGAAATGCTAGAAAAATTAACCAAAATGGGATCCACAAAGACATTGAATGTACACAATGGCAGTTGCCTTGACTGATTTTTTTCTCATTATATTGTCTGAAATTTTGACTGAATTAATTGGAAGTTTTATCAGGTAATAGGCCACCTTGACAGATATCACTTGCCAGTGTGTAATACACAACACTCATTGCCAATATATCGACCATTTTCAGTATAGAGACAAAAATAAAAATGAAAATCAGCTTCCCAAAAGAAAATTTATGACAATGAAATAGTTTCTTGGGGAGAAAAGAATTTTCCTGGTGAACAGAGTCAACTAGAAAGCTTCTTGTTTGGTTTTATATTTCTGAGAATTTGATGCCACCAATATCTCTGACTGTCCTCTAGACAAAGAAAACCACAATTAGAACTGATGGCTGAGTTTACATAAGGTTCTTGTGGAATCTAACAGTTTTATGACAAATATATAAGCACACATTTTTTCATAGGGTAAATATTGTTATTTCGCAATGTAAATGTCTACAAAACAAATGCAGCCTAAAATAATAAAGCATTCTAATGCATTGTTCAGAAAATGTTACATAAAAATGACATGGACAAAATAAATCTTTAAAATATATAATATATGTGTTATTACGGAAATGCTTATAATGCAATTTTTATCATTAGAAATAAAACATATTAGAAAGGTTAAAAGAACTTTCTATTCATTACACAGTTGACTCTGAAGACTGATTATTTTCTTCAACTGAGCCTTCTTTATCCATTGTTATTATTTAAGGACCAGTTAATCATGAGTTTAATAACATATAAAATTACAAAATTACTGACTATTGTAATATAGACATTCTTAATAAAACTGAACCTTCTCAGGAGGCAACACATATCCAAAACATAGCAAGACCAGTGTTTACAAATGCATAACCAAATTCATATCAAGGTTCATAAGATGATGTTTTGAATTCCAAGTCACAAATATGGTAGTTAAAAAGAACATCATGTTTAAAATCAACAAGTTTAAAATTCAATGTGCTTTACAATGTGTTTTAAGCAACAGAACACACATATTTCTTAAATGTACATGGAACATTTTCTAGTTTAGATCATGTTAAGCCATAAAACAAGTCTTAATAAATTTAAGAGGATTAAAATTGTATCAAGCATTTTTTTTCCAAAAATAATTGTATGAAACTAGAAATTACACAAAGAAAATTAGAAAATTTACAAATACGTGAAGATTAAACAACATGCTACTGAGCAACCAAAGGGTCAAAAAAGAAATCGAAAGAAAAACTAAAAAAAAAAAAAATACATCATGAGACAAACAAAAATGGAAATATAATATACCAAAATTTGTGGAAGCAGCAAAAGCACTTCTAAGAGGGAAGTTCATAGTGATAAATGCCTACCTCAAGAAACAAGAAAAGTCTCAAACAACCTAATTTTATACCTCAAGGAACTAGGAAAAAGAATAAATAAAGCCCAAAGTTACTACAAGGGAAAAACTAACAAAGATTAGAGCAGAGGAAAGTGAAATAAAGACTAAAAAGACAATAGAGAAAATCAATGAAACTAAGAGCTGGTTCTTTGAAAAGATTAACAAAATTGACAAGCCTCTAGCAAGATTCACCAAGAAAAAAAAGTGAGAGGACTCAAAATCTAAAAGGAAAGAGGAGATGTTACAACTGATACTATAAAAATGCAAAGAATCATAAGAGACTACTATGAACAATAATAAACCCCAAAATTGGACAACATAGAGGAAATGAATAAATTTCTAGAAACATATAACCTACTAAGACTGAATCATGATGAAATAGAAAATCTGAACAGATTGATTACTAATAAGGAGATTGAATCAATAATCAGAAACCTCCTAACAAACAAAAGTACAGGCTTCACTGGTGAATTCTAGCAAACATTTCAAAAAAAATTAATACCAATTTTTCTTAAACTCTTAAAGGAAATAGAAGTGGGAGAAACTCTTCTAAACTCATTTTATCTGGCCAGCATTACCCTAATACCCAAACCAGACAAGGACACCACAGAGATGGAACTCGCAGCAGAGGTAATAGCGTCAATAATGTCATTACTAGGTATGGTGACTTACTATAGTGATAATCACTTTGTAAGGCAGAGAAATGTTGAATCGCTATGTTGTACACTAAAACTAATATAATGTTGTATGTCAACTATAATTAAAAATAAATTAAAAAAGAAAATTAAGTCTCTTTTATTATCTATTCATCATAGGTAAAATATCCTTAAACATGGAAATTATAATATTGAATCTCTTATCATTTTGTTTTTAATAAGCATGTAAAGATATTCATAATCAATTGGTAAATCTATCTTTGTCTAGCTTATCTAGTGGTAACTAAATTAATAATATTGAAAACTTGCAATAGATAATTTGTTATAAAGTTGTTATAATTGTTGATTTGCCAGGCGGCAGAATAATTATCAGAGTAGATTTTAACATTCAATACATCACATCTTTATTTATTTTATGAAGAAAGGCTCTGAAACCACATGAATCTCTGGCTCTACCACTTATTAAATATAGTGATTTTTCAAAAATATTTATTGAGCAACTACCAAAGGCTATGTGCTGTTCTGGGCAATGGCAATGCAACCATATACAAAAGAGACAAAAATCCACATCTTTATAGAACCAATAATATTAGGAGAGGCATACTAAACAAATACATAATTAAATCTGAAGCTGGTACTTGCTATGGAGAAAAATAAAGCAAGGAAGAGGAATAAGAAGGCCAGGGAAGGAAGGGGACGTTCTGAATTTAAAAGGATGGTCACAAAAGATATCACTGAGTGAGTATCATTTGAGTAAAAGACTTAATGACATGAGAATAAGAGGGAGATAGCGGTGTGAATATGTGGGGGAAATGTCTTCTGGGCAAAGGAATGAAGGCCAGTGTGGCTTCAGTGAAATTATAGAGGGTAAAAATGGTGGACGACAAATCCAGAGAAGAAAGAAGGGGAAAAGGGAAATGATTGTGTATGGGTTTATAAGACAGCAGGCCTTTAGTTTACTCTTAGTGAATGGCGAGCCATTGGAGGATTTTCAACAGCAGTGTGATATCAGACTTACATTTTAAGAGGGCCATCTAAGAGACAAAATGTAATATAGGTAAGGCATGGGCCAAAGTAGGCAGACCACCTGGAATGGCTACTTTGATAATTCAGACCAGAGATGATGGTGGTAGCAATGGATGTGGTAAGAAGCGATCGCATTCTGATACAGACTGGTCAAAGTGACCTGGCATCATTTTTTGACCCATAATATGGAGTGTGAGAAAAAGGGAGATGAAGTTTGACTTCAAAGTATTTGACTGGGGCGACTGGAAGGATGGAGGTGCCACTTACTGTGATGGGAAGGGCTGTTGAAGAACGATGCCCCGAGAAGGGACTAATATCCAAAATATATAAAGACCTCATACAACTCAATAAAAAAAAAATCCAATTAAAATGGGCATAGGACCTGAATAGACACTTTTCCCAAGGAGACATATAAATGGCCAATAGACATATGAAAAGATGTTCAACTTCACTAGCTATTAGGAAAATGCAAATCAAAACCACAATGAGCTACCACCTCACACCTGTTAGAATGGCTATCATCAACAAGACAAGTAACAAGTGTTGGAGAGGTTGTGGGGGAAAAGGAACCCTCATACACTGCTGATGGGAATATAAATTTGTATAGCAACTATGGAAAACAGTATGGAGGCTCCTCGAAAAACTGAGAATAGAATTACCATATGTCTCAGCAATCCCTCTTCTGTGTATTTACCAAAAAAAAAAAACCAAAACAAAACAAAAAAAAACCGTGAAAACAGTTATCCGCAAAGATATAGGCACATCGATATTCATTAGCAGCATTATTCACGGTGGCCAGGACATGGACACCACCGAAGTGTCCTACAATAGATGATTGGCTAAAGAAGCAGTGGTACATATATACAATGGAATATTACTCTGCCATAAGAAGAAATGAAAGACTGCCATTTGTGACAACATGGATAGATCTTGAGATTATCATGCTAAGCAAAATAAGCCAGACAGAAAAAGTTGAGAACCATATGATTTCACTCATATGTGGAATATAAAACCTGAAAGCAACAAACAAACTTGACCAACAAACAGAGACTCATGGACATGGACAGTAGATTAGTGGTTACTAGAGGTAAGGGAGTAGGGAGAAGGTAGATACGGGTCAAATATTTGGTGATGGAAAGAAATTTAACTCTGGGTGACAAACACACAATGCGCTATATCTAGGATGTATAATTGAACTGTACACTTGAAACTTATTTGATTTTATTATCAATGTCACCCCAATGTTTAATAAAAAAATAAATTAAATTTAAATTTAAATTTTTAAAAAGAAGCAGATTTGAGGGTTATTTGGTTCAGTTCTAAACATGTTAAATTTGAATTGACTAGAAGTGAAGAAATTGTTGTTTATCCAAATTTGGAGTTTAGCAAAAAGTTCTGAGCTGGAGTAAACATTTGAGAGGCTTACAGATGGAATTTGATATCATCATGCTAGATGAGACTATCGGGGAAATGAATGTGGTCTAAGAACTGAGTCCTGGTTGCTGTCATGTTATATTTTTAATTACATTTAATTATTAAACATCCCAAATACATACACTCATATGTTCATATGCATATCAACTTCCTGGACTGTGAGTCAAGGATATTTTCCTTTTCCTCAGTTTTACAAATGGAAAAACTAGCCATCAAAACTCAGAATATTCATTGGTATTTTCTAGATAGGCAAGTTGCCACACTGCTTGACTATGTGTAGAAAATAATGTTTTCAGAGGGCTTGCTTCTAGAGTTGGCTTAAAGGGTCCCATCACCCCTCTGCATTATTCACACAGACTATAGAAAGCGCTAAAAACTTCATGTCAGGGGACAGAGCCCTATTGATCAGCAAGCTTTTGCATAAATAATAGAATTCCAGCAGCAAATGTTTTAAAACAAAGCACCATCTGACCCTTATTATATTGTGTTTTTAAAAATCAAATCATGTTAAAATGTGCTGCTATGTCATGATCTGTGCTCTATTACCTATGCTATCTTTCTCCCTGACAAAACTCGAATTTGAAAGATTATTTTTTAATAAAGGGAGAAAATACACTGAGACTTAAAGGCATTGAAAAGGATTAAGCAGGAATCAATACTAATAATAATCACTTACTAAAAATGGAATTATACTAGTTAAATATTAATGGAATAAAAACTTCTTATTGAAGATGCATCATAACAGTCATGTAGAATTTTATGTCTGTTTGTTCATTAAATCAACCTTTATAGAGTCATATCACATTCTATATATAGCACATGGTATAGTATACACAGTGTACAATACATTCCTACCACAGAGTATATCGAAACTCTTGTTTAAGTCTCTCTCAATCTGAAATACATCTGTCCAATCTTATTACTCTTCAATCTACTATTTCATCTCCTCCTTGCTTTCATCACTGAACTTCTGAGCAGATTACTCCACTTTTCTGCTTCCCATCTGCCATCATCAACCTTTAATCCTATGCAATCTTTCTTGTTTCCCACCCTTCAAGTGAAACAGCCTTCTCAAAGTATACAAGTCTACTTCTAAAACACCAGATCCAGCTGCCTCTTCCCTATCTGTATCCTCTTCAATTCTATTACAGCATTAGACACTGTTGAAAATGACTACATTCTTCAAAGCCTTTTTAAAAATTTTGTTATTGTACTCTCAAGAGGAAGTTCTATAATCACACTTATCGCCCTGCCCCCCTTGCTGGTTCCTTGTATCCTTCTAATTTTGCCTGAATATGTATATTCCCAAATATTCTCTCCTTAAAACTCTTCAGACTTTATTATACTTTTTCTCTCTGTGAAATCTCATACATGTGTATGGGTTGCTCTGTTATCTCCTTCCACCCCAGCCCCTACATTGTATGTCTGTGTCACTGGTCTTAACTCATACCTTGAGAATAAATCCTGGTTTCCAAATACAGTTAGATAGCTCCTCCTAGACATGTAATTGACACTTCTAATTTGGCATGGCCCTTTTGTCTATCTTTCTAATGCCAAAATGCCTCCAAATTTAGCTTCTTAAATGTCTAGGTTGAAAGACAGAGCTCCATATTCGAAACCTGTCAATGACCTTTGTTTATCTTCTGAATAAAATACATCCCCGTAATATATTATAGATCCTCCACAATTTGTCCTCGACCTTCCTTTCCAGTTGCCTCTCCTACTCTTCCTCCATCACCATATACTCTTCATGTCATTTGCAAAATAAAGTGAAAATTCATGGTTCTATGTCTTTCTCATGTGGTTCCATAAAATGGAGTGATCTTTCCTTGGGAAGATCTCCTATGAAAACCATATTTATCTATCAGGGCTCATCATTCAGATACACCTACTGTAACCTTCTAAGTCAAGAGTTATGAATCTGTGGTTTGTGCTCCCAGAGAATTTGTGTGAACATTACTTATACTTCTTAATTCTACTGGGCCTGAAAGCAGTTTTAAGTGTCTCCTCTTCTAGTCCATATGAACCCTGAGGACAAGTTAAATAGCATCTAGTAGTTAACACAAATTAGATCATCAATAAATACTTGGTGGATTGAGTTTATCAGTATTTGAACTTCACATACTACATTATTATGTCAATTTTAAATAACCATTATAAATTTAAAATTAATTTTAACAGCAAGGCAAGAGGTATAATTTCAAAGTCATAGGCTTAGGAATCCAAGATGCCTAGATTCATTTTACTCTGCCACTTAGTAGCTTTGTGGCTTTCAACACATCATTTAACTTTATGTGTGAAGTGGGAAGATTGATTGGTAGTAAATATTACAAACACCGTCCTCAAAGTAACTGTGTCACATGTTCCTGCCATATAGTAAATGTACAATGAATGGTAACAAAATGATTATAATAGCAATTAACAGTGATAACATGTATATGTGACCATTTGAAAACTTTGGTCTATTTTGAATTTCAAGGCAATAAGCAAGCTAAAATGACTGATTGAGAAGTTATAAAGAATTATTTAAAATAAAACAAATACCTTCACTTTTTACTGAGGATTCATCATGGTACCTTGCCAGATTTTTCTTCAAATGATTTGAAAATAAAACTTGCAAAAACAGTAAGCCTATTGTTATTACAGTAGTTAACACTGTATTAATTTGAACAGAGTCTGTCAAACCCAAAAGCATTGTAATGTTAAAACACACATTTCTTGTAAACAGAGGGGATGTGTGTAGGTGAGTGGGAGAAAAATGTACATGCAGCACATTTTGCAAGATTTACTTAGGTTTTCTTGATTTCCCCAAAACATAGAATTGCAAAGATCTGCCATTGTCAATGAATGTACATGTGGAGAAACAATTTAAGAAAGCATCCCCAGCTACAACAGGGTAGATATAAAATGGTTAATAACCCAGTGCCAATACTACTCATGGGTAAATCATCCTAAGATATGTATCTCTCTCCCTCCTCGGTTCTTTCTGAAATTGGCTTAGGTGCCTATAGAATGTTCTGAATAATGTATATCTCTCTGTTATTCAGTGAATTACATCTGGCTCATAAATATTTCTCAATTACCAGATATCAAACGGTTTTCATCAAACTAAATTTCTTATTCCAATTAACCATTACTTCAATATTTAAATTTACATCGCTACACATAGACACACACACATTCGGACACAGTTCACGAGGTTCCTATTTATGTCCAAATCCCACCCTACATAAATATGCTGCATAAATATATGTTACATAAATATATCATTTTAAAACAAAAGAGGAAACCAGATTGGGTTTACAATGCTATTATTATTAACAGATAGAGATTGCTTGGAAATTTCTAGAGATATATCTTTTACTGTATAAGTGCCATCATAATTTATGTACAAATATAGATATTATCTGATAATTACTTATTTTCTACTAAAATGTATAAGTCAATAAAACTTATTTAGAAAAATTGGAAATCATACATCAGATTGACCTAGGAGGGTCCTCTATTCTTTTACTTTACAAAGTAATCTATCCAGATAAACAGCTTCATTTTACCGAGCTTATTAAACTCTCATTTGTTTTTGTAAATTCTGTGGCGCATATTGAAGGGCAGCGATCTGCGAGAAGAAAATATAAAATAGCAAATTTAATAACAATCTAAACTATGTAAATGTATGCATTTTACTTCCTATATGCTTATGTTTTTATATCAGCTGTAGAGTATGAAACAAACTCAAGTGAGCTCATGTATCATTATTTTCTTCTTTATTCTAAAAACACCTCAAGGTCTTCCTATGATAAAATGAAAAATGACAGAAAAGAAAAATGTGATGATATGGGAAATAAACACATTCTGAAAGCAAATTTGTCATTGTTCTATGACATATATTTATCTTCGTATACACAAGAGCACTGAGCATAGCACTTTGTTTATAATGGTACTCAATAAATGTTTGCTAAATGTTGAATATGTTTAGCTCTGAGACAGAGCCCAAAATACTGTTCTAGAAATACTTGACTCAACAGTAACAACCCAACCTATACTAAGCATGACTTTGATTGGTGTGGGGCAGTCTCTTTGAAAAACATCCAACTGTAATTTATATAAGATACAAAAACTTAGTGGATATGAAAAATATTTTCCAAGGAAAACTAAAGCACATTTCTTGAACCAATAAAAAATATGTATATATATTCAAATGCATGTGCATAGACACATATATTAACACAGATAATATACATATTAGAACACTGCCATGATATCTCTTAAAGATTTATGTGATTGAACCATGGAAAAACATTAAATATTACCAAAAATGATTCCCAAAATGTATTCAATCTATCCCACTTTACACAGCAGCCTTGGGGTTTGGGTGGGGTTAATCTCAATCTTAACCCAGGAATGAGCCCTGATTGGTTGAAGTGAATCCTCCTTGACACAGTAATTGGCTTAGAGACATGTAATATAAACCCACATGCACGGGTTTCTGATGGCCACAGTATCATAATCAGGGATACATGGCCTAACGTGCTCCAGCTAAAAGAGTGCCCAGGCTTTTTATATGATTACTGAGAATAAAAGTAATTTTTGTTCCTTTGGACATAAAGAAGAAAAGAACCACTGAAGTTTCTGGTAGCCATCTTGCTGTTATGACAAAACCATCCTGGAAAAGAATCAACTACTTGACAGAGGTAGTGAAAGAGGATAAAGCCAAGAGAATCAGAGAAATGGAGCTGCAGTGTGATGACCATTTAAATATCTGGATTAAATTCTGGCCATTCTTCTGGAATTTTCTGTTATACCAATCAATAATTACCAAAATATAATCACAAGAAATGTTTACTGGAAGAAAATATGTCACATGTGAATGCTCTAATACTGGTGTTTTCTGTATATATGTATGTGTATTTAAATTTGTCTTTGGGGGGGACCAATTGGAAATTTTATTATCTTAACAAAACAAATCATAAACATGGCTCTATGAAAGGCAAATGCATTTTTATTTAATAAAAATATAAAAATTAAAAGGTGGTATCATCTAATTCACTGTTGCAATAGACTAAATGTTCTATAAATGTATTTCCAAAAATACTTCCTAAAAATAACTTACCCAACTGAGAGAATGTAGGTGATTATATTTTAAACTACAGGAACTCTGTAAATAGGTAAAATATACTAACTCAATTATTTGCAATGAATTTGTAATTAATTTCAGTACAACTGAGTAGAAAAATATTAAAATTATAATATTATATTTCATTTACATGGTTCCCTAATGATACTTAAAGAGAAATACTTTCTCCTAATACAATTGCTAAAGCGCCAAATTAGACTTACTAGGAAAAAGAATACTTTCTAGTTTCAGGTATATATGTCATAGAAAAGAGATTAAATGACTGAATTTTAGCATGAATTCTCTTTAAAAGAATCGCCCATTAATACTAATATAAGGTCATCCAGCAATGACTTTACTCAGGCATTGTTCACAAAAATTGTATCTAATTGTATCTACTATACCTTGTTTGCAGTTTGGGGTATGACAGAGTGTGGGGACCAATTTAAATCAACAAGATGACTAATACCTCAAATTACTTTGTTAGTTTTTCCTTAATTAGCTTATGACACTGACCCATGTAAAAATGAAATCATTTTTCATAGAAGTGTTTACCAGGTAAACTTTATGCATGCATTTTCCATTATTGTAACAAACGCCATTGTAATTTATATGGAATTTGATATCAGAGAGTGAAATATTGCAAGTAATAGATCCTAAAAGGTGGAATAAGCTGAATTATATTAGAGATGAGGACCAAGAGTGAGAAGGATCCTTCTATCTCAGGGTAATAGCTGTTATAGGGTTTAAAAAAGTTGACTAAACAATGGCCTATTTTATCTGGAGACACATACCTTACGCCTATCAACACTAGGGACTTGATAGAAAGATGCTGGTACTTACTGACCTCTTATACTAAGTAAAAAAGCTGCTCATACTAAAGGCCTCCTGTCTGAAGTGCAGAACAAAAGAAAATATGGCTTTGTTTGAAAAGATCTTTGCTGCCAGTGGCTTATAATGTAAATGGTTTGAAAGGCTGATAAGTTGGAGCCTGATAGGATTAGAAAAGCCAACTTTTATTTTTATTACAAATCTAATGAGTAGAGGTAGAAGGGGAAGAATTTAAGACTTAAGTACTAAAATAAAATTCAAGTATGAAGGTTCCCTACAGCACTTTTCTGATAAAGTAGATGCTCGTTCCTGTCATAAAGAAGCCGCTCAGATGTAATCTACAATTAAATGGTAGATTGGCTGTGCCTCCTATCCCAAACCTTTGCTGCAAATTGCCTCAGTCAGGGAATGTGCAAAGTACAGAGACCTATTAAAGAAGAAGAAAAGGCTTGTATTTGAAGACCACAGCTAGACCAGAGGACTTTGGTTACTAGGTCACCAAATTAAGAGGGGAATTAAGAGGAGGGAAAAGTACTCAAAATCTAAAATTTGAAGAAATCTGATTTCCAAAGAAATCCCAAATCTGCTTTAAAAATACCTTGTTATTACTCAACCCTAGGGTAAACACCAGAATCCTAAAACAATGCAACGAAGAGAAGATTAAAGTGGCATGATCCCCTGAAATGGCATTTTCCCCAATATCAATCTCAAATATACTCACTAAGACAACTATTAAGCAAAATTTTTAATGAACAGACGAATAGCCAGGAATTCTCTGAAAATGCAGGATATATGTTTGTTTCCATTCTTTACTTTTACATATTTATTTACTTTTTAAATCAGAAGAGCCTGTTCTCTATTAACTTTTTATTTAGGGGTATTCGGCTTGGATCTTTAAGTCCATCATAGGCCACTGGATGATGGAGCACTGCATCACAGAACGATTGAAAGGGACTGCAGATCACCCAAATACCCTGACCTTTAAATTGGATGTCATCGATGGAAATGTTCTAGACTCTCTCTTTTGGGGGATGTTATTTGGGCATTTTTGAAAGTGAATAAGGAGGGTGTGTCACAATGTCGGGTATTCAAAGAGGAGGACTGTAGTAGACATTGCAATTGCTTACTCCATTTCCTTTCTATCACTGATTGGAATAGGATAGATCTTACCCTCAGTTCTACATGCAAGCTAGTTTTTTGTGCAAGTCAATCTGTTTAATTCTATCTCCTTTGCTACAGTGATCTTCTCAGGGCAGGTAGATGATCTAAGAGGTTCCAATCAGGAGAAGCACATACCTTTTGTTTGTTATTTGCAGAAAGATACACTATTAACACTTGGCTATTATAAACAAGGAAATAAGAGTTTCCAAGAGCTGCAATGGAAGCCACCTGTATCAATCTGACAGATTGTGAAGGGTAGGATTGAGAGATTAACAGAAACAGAGACCCACCTAGACTCTACAATAAAACATTAAATCCTTGATCAAAACTTGAACTTATTAGTTACTGTATCAATACAATTTTTGTGGCTTAAGTAGGTTTGAAACCAATAGCATCTTAAATAACACAAAATACAATAAACTTTAATGCTCTTCATCAACTTAATAAATCTTTGAATAATCAACATCATTTTAATATATACTTATAGAATCCTTAGTGCCAAATATTCTGATTCCAAATTGAATGCTCAATTGCTCAGTTCGCCACATTTAGTTAATTGCTGTTACTCAAAAAGTATTATCATTAATGCCACTGATGCTATTATCAACAAAATGATGACAATTTGAATTGGTTCACTTATTCATCAAATGGAAATTTTTAGAAAGGATGTATTATCTTATTACAATCAGGGTGTCAAATAGGAATTTAATACACCATTTTTCTACCAGCTAGCTATAAATTACAATCTTTAAAACAATTTTCTTTCTCTCTCTCCTTTCTCTTCCAACCTCCTCCTCTCTCCTCTCCTCTTCCCTCTCCCTTCTCTCCTTCTCCCCTCTCCCCTCTACCCTTTTTCCTCTCTCTTCTCTCCTCTTCCCTCTCTCCTCTCTCCACTCCTCTCTTTCAACCAAGTGAATGGTACTATCATCTGAATCTCTTGTAAAGAAAAAAACATTACTGAAGTTAACAGGTGATAGATTCTAGAATAATTAGTCTTCATCATTGCCAGTTGCCCAACCCTCAAGCTGTATTTTTAAAAGTTGCCTTTATTTTACCTCTTTATTTTGATGTTGCCATATTTGTAATGTCTATTATTAAACTGTTTGTACATTTCATTCACTTTTAGTAAACAACAGATAATATGTTTAAGTGTGTTTTTGAAAACATAACCTTTGTTCACTAACTATAGCTCTCTTTTCTATCAGTTTAGCATAGAGGTATATAGGGTAGTTTCTGTGTGTGTTCAAATCCTGGCTCAACCACTTTTCACCTGCATGATTGTAGGCAGATTTCTTAACCCATCTGTGTATCAATTTCCTCAAGTTATCAATATGATGAATATAATAATAAAATTTGTTTCACTGCATTGTTATGAAGATTGAGTTAATGCATGAAGAATATTTAGAGTAATGCTTGGCACATAATCATTGTTCAATCAGTGTTATCAATTTTGTGTTATTCATCAGTATGCACATTATCGAAGGACACTAAGGGTCTTAGGCTAATACAATGATTAAAAGCCTAGGAATTCAAAAACTGGTGTTGAGTCCCATATCTACTGCTT
This sequence comes from Pteropus vampyrus, assembly GCF_000151845.1. Classification (NCBI taxonomy): domain Eukaryota; kingdom Metazoa; phylum Chordata; class Mammalia; order Chiroptera; family Pteropodidae; genus Pteropus; species Pteropus vampyrus. The sequence goes on from NW_011889121.1 coordinate 1,496,298, forward strand.
TTTTAACTATGCTGCTATGGGCAAATCATTCAACGTGCTCTTAATTTGTAGAATTAAATTCTATCACTTATCGTTAGGGGATAAAATGGCACAAAGTATGTAAAAGGGATATAAACATATTATAAAACATGAGGAATTCTTTTTATACCTAAGCAGGCTGTACATTCCTTAGCTGTATTAATAGAATTCCTTTCACTGCCTGTTCTGGGAAGGGCTCAACTCACGCGGTAACTGTTCCTTTCCTTTCATGAACATACAACTTGAACTTAAAGCATAAATCCTTTTTTCCTGCTTCTCAATCTACTAGGTTTTACATGTAGATAACACAACATGAAGCAACTATCTGATATACTGTAGAAAGAAAAAAAAATGATCTGTCTTCTCAGGTCCTCATAATCTTATCACATCTTGCTTTGTCAGGGTTCTTTACTTTTTGGGGACAATGTACTCCCTTAAGAATTTGATGAAAATTGTGGATACCTTACCCTAGAATAGACTATATGTACATATAAGAATATTTTAACGATTATGTTAATGGATAATGGACACTATTATGCACAATTCATGAACTTTTCAGGTCTTATAGACCTTAATGATTATTATATCCTTTCATCTTTAAGAATCTATACTGACCTATCAATTTGTGTCCAGTTAAAATTCTACATCCTTCAGTTGTCAGTAATGTTAACCAACTCCTTTATAAAACTGCCTAACAAAACACTCACACATATATTAGGCTGCACTATCCTCTGATTATATTTGTAAATATGGAACTTTATGATATAGTGTACTATTTGCCATTTTGCCAGCATTTATACATTACTCCCGATTCAAATATAATTTCTTGTTTTCAGTTGTGTTTACCAAAAGGTCATTTTTAAAGATTATGTCACTAAGTACCTCCTTTCCTCTTTCAATTTATTGAAAGTTGAAAATATACGTGGTGGGGGGACTGGTCAATATGGCGAAGAAGGTAGAAGCTGTGCATGCCTCCTCTCCTGACCACACCAAAATTATAACAAAACTACAGAGCAACCAGCACACAGAGTCATCTGAAATCTAGATGAACAGAAGCCCTACAACTAGGGACAAAAATAAGATATCACCTCAAACCAGTAGGAGGGGCAGAGATGCTCATTGGGCCTGGTCCCACAACCATGTGTGGTGATCGAGAATCAGGAGAGTGATCTTGGTTACAGAGCCCCCTCCCCCATCTGAGGATTGAGAGACCCCAGCCCCATACTGAGCTCCCCAGCCCAGGATTCCAGTACTGAGAAGAGAAGTCCCCATAACTTCTGGCTGTGAAAACCACTGGAAACTGTGGCTGAGTGAGACAGAGGGCTGCGGGAGTAGCAGATGTTCCTCTTAAAGGGCCTGCACGCAGACTTACTCAGTGATGGACTCAGCCTGAGCAGCTGCTCAAGGAGTGCCAGGGACACGGGGGGTGGGGGGGACTGAGTTTTGAGCTTCAGAAGAAGGACTAGAAGGGCAGCTTTCTCCCAGATGTAAATGCAGGAAGTATCCATTGTTCCTTGGTTGAGCCCTTCCCCCACCCAGTATGCGGACTCCGGAGCCTCCATATCTGAGTTGCCATCAATCTGGATAATGCAGGTTGCTCCACCTAAGGTATTCCCTGAGACTCCACCTTGCACAAATTGTGGGCCCATCCAACCACCTTCCAGTGGTTCATTTCATACAAATGGCCTGTCATGGTTCTTGATGCAGACTTTCCTAAAATCTCTTAAAGGCTCACAAAATCCAAAGAAGCAGAATCTGGCCTCCATGTGCCCTGTATCCCTTGCTGAGCAGCCTCAAACCCCGCACTAGCAGCAGCTGGCCTCGATTCCTGGCTTGGCCTCTCAAGGCACCTATAAGCCCAACACAGTGGCAGCTATCTGTGCATTGCTTGGTGACTCTTACCAGGTGGCCCTAGAAAGTGAACAGGCTGTGGCCAAACGTGGCCTGCACCTGGACCCTTCTAGGACTGTGCCACAGGGCCCCATAAGACACCTACTACATAAAGCCACTCTACTAAGACCAGGAGACTTAGGAGCCCTACCTAATACATAGAAACAGACAGAGGGAGGCAGCCAAAATAGAGATACAAAGAAACATGTCCAACATGAAAGAACAGAACAGAGCTCCAGAAAATGAACTAAACAAAATGGAAACAAGTAATCCAGCAGATGTACAGTTCAAAACACTGGTTTTAAGGATGATCAATGAACTTAGGGGAAGAGTAGATGAACTCAGTGAGACCTTTAACAAATAGAAATCAAAAATGGAGATGGAAGTCATAAAAGAGAACCAATCAGAAATGAATACAATATCTGAGATTAAGAGTACATTAGCAGGAATCAACAGAGTGCATGAAGCGGAGGATCAAATCACTGAATTAGAGACAGGGGTAGCAGAGGAAACCATATCAGAACAAGAAAAAAAAGAATCCAAAAAATGAAGATCGTTTAAGCAGCTTCTGGGACATCAGAAGTAACAACATTTGCATTATAGGGCAGTACAAGAAGAGAGAGCAGAAGAAATCGAAAACCTATTTGAAGAAATAATGACAGACAACTCCCCTAACCTGATGAAAGAAATAGAGACAAACCCAGGAAGGTCAGACAGTTCCAAACAAGATGAACCCAAATGGGCCCACACCAAGACACATTATAATTAAAATGCCAAACGTAAAATACAAACAGAGAATCTTAAAAGCAGCAAGAAAAAAAGCAATTAGTTACCTACAAGGGAACTCCCATAAGACAGGCAGCTGATTTCTAAACAGAAACTTTACAGGCCAGAAGGGCTTGGCACAAAATATTCAAAGTGATGAAAACCCAGGACCTACAACCAAGATTACTCTATCCAGCAAAGCTATCATTTAGAATTGAAGGACAGATGAAGAGCTTCCCAGAGGAGAAAAAACTAAAGGAGTTCATCACCACCAAGCCAGATTACAGAAAATGTTGGAGGGACTTCTTTAAGAAGAAGAAAAAAATACATATCAAAAATATGAATAAATAATGGCAATAACAACATATCTGTCAAGAAGTACTTCAAAAGAAAAGGAATTAAATGCTCCAATTGAAAGATAGGTGGCTGAATGGATAAGAAAACAAGATCCCTATATATGCTGCCTACAAGAGACTCACTTCAGATTACAGACAAATACAGACAAAAAGTAAAGGGATGGAAAAAGATATTTCATGATGGACCTAGAGGGTATTATGCTGAGTGGAGTGAGTCAGAAAGAGACAGAAAAATGCCGTATGATTTCACATACATCTGGAATCTAAAGAACAAAACAAACAAACAAACAAAAAACAGAAACAAACTCATAAATACAAAGAACATTTTGAGGGTTACCAGATGGGAGAGGAGTTCAGGGGGTTGGGGAAAAAAGGAGAAGGGGGTAAGAAGTACAAATTGGCAGTTATGAAATAGTCATGGAGATATAAAATATAGCATAAGAAATATAGTCAAGAGTATTGTAGTAACTATCTATGGTGTCAGAGGGGCACTAGGTTTATTGGGGTGATCATTTCATGAGTTCTATAGATATCTAATCACTGTGCTGTACACCTGAAATTAAAATAATATTGTATGCCAATTATAATTAAAAAATAAAAAAAATATTATTTAAAGAAAACATGTCCAACATGAAAGAATTTTTATTAAAATTCTTTAATAAAAAGAGAGAATTTTGATTAAAAATAAAAATATTTGTACATATATTTAAAACATAAATTAAGTTTTAAAAATTTAAGAAATAGAAAATTCAAAGAATTTAAAACCTTCCTATAAAAACAATGTAAAACAATTTAGTATAAAATATTCTGGATGTTATTGCCTTTATTATAAATACATATATAGATGTGTACCACACGAATATAATTTATTTTTTCAAAACAAGTCATAATGTCCCACCTACATTTTTACACATCCAATATATGTAAACATTTCCCAATGCCGCAAAATTTTTCTTCATAACTTGGTTCTTAGTGGCTCTATGGTATGGTATCATATGGAGATATAACAATTTCTTTAAAGAAACTAAAAGAGGGTATTCAAAGATGTAAATTTCCATAGGAAACACATGGATTTCACAATATAAAAGAAATATAAAGACCTGAGGAATTGATCTGTAAACTACAAACTTTCTTTCTTCCCATACATGTCATTTGAACCTATTCAGTAATCTCCTAATTAAAACTGAAATGAAAGAATTAAGTTAGCACTAGGTATTTTCTTTGCTTCTTTCTCTGCCTTAAAATTTTATAATACTCCATTAAAACAAATAGATTCCAATAACTACAGAGAAAAGAAAGACCTACACTCATAAAAAGTTACTATAAAAATCTTCCATGCATAATAAAATATCTGCCATGTTTACTCTGTGATCGTATTTATACCTACTAGTTCAGCAAATTCTTGTTCTGGTTATGAAGCAAGAACTATTCTTAAGCCACTTTTTAAAAGAGTAAAATTACAGTAATATATCCTAATTCACCCAATCGGTAAGTAACAGAACCAGAATTAGAGGCCAAAGTCAATCAGAAAGACTGATTAGCAAGTGTGTGTGTGTGTGTGTGTGTGTGTGTGTGTGTGTGTGTGTGTGTGTTTATTTAGGACATTTTAATACCATGAAATTAAAGTACAGCTGCTTAATTCAATATTAATACATGCACTATACAGGGGAGATATGTCTTTCCCTATGCAGCAGAAGCAAAATAAGCATGTAATCTGTTTCTTTCTCTTTTCTTCCTCCTCTTATAACCATAGTTATAGTATATTTCCCTAATCCATAACCAAGAAGCAATCTGAGCTTTTCACTTTCCATCATTTGTGAAGAGGAAAAATTTGACCAGTCAACATAAAATCATTCACCTTGTCATTCCTTTGAAGAATTCTAATAAGTAAATGGCCAGGGTCTCCTGATACATTTTCTACTGCCAACCTTGGAAATCAAACATGTTTTTTGTTAATTAAAGTCTGAATATGCTAATCATTTCATTGTAAAATTTTACAAATAAATATACTAAAAAGAAGATCAAGGACCATGAAGACATTTCTAATAATAAAATTACCACAGAAAAACTTAACACACTAAGAAATAAAGTACATCTGAAAGTCACTAGAAAAAAAAAAAAAGAATGTTATGAAAAAATTTAAAGGTATAAGTCCTACAAAGATATAAGACAATGACAAATAAGTGGAGTGATTAATATTGTTATGTATGCTAAGGGAGATCGGTCAATGTTTAGTCCAATGTCATTGTTGTGCCTTTTGCGTTTCTACAGTTGTACGTTGTACTTCATGAGGCAGGGGTTATTACGCAGGAGAGTTTCTTTATACTGAATCATTCTTGAAATTTACTGATTCTGTAATATACAATTCAGATTTAGTGAAAAACACAGTGCATGGATGTAGAAGTTAGGAAGATGTTGGTCAAAGGGTACAAACTTACAGTTAGAAGATGGATAAATTCTGGAAATCTCACCACAAAAAAAAAAAAGACAATTATATGATGTGATAGACATCTTAGCTAATACTACAATGGTAATTATATTGCAATATATAAAGGTATCAAATCAACACATTGCACACCTTAAATGTTCATATAGTTATATGTCAATTATATTTCTAAAAAAAATAGGTGAAAAATACGGTACATGGAAATTGTCTTAACACTTTTTTCTTTCCCGTTGGATGAAAAAAAACCTGGTAAACAATTTCATGTTCAAATGTTCTTAAAATCTAGAGGGAAAAAGATTCCTAGGAATTAAACGTAATTCAAACACAGGTAACAAAAGGCATCTTAATTTTGTCAGGCAGTGAGAGAAAGTGGAAAGACAATAAAGATTGCTGAAGATGGGTGTGATGAAAAGGTAGAACTGACTTTCATGAAAATGGAAGTACTATTTTGTTTCTTTCATTGGGAGATAGGATTACGAGGAGAATAAGAAAATAAAGAGTTATACTAGACAAAAGTAAGAGAAAATGATTTAAAAATTTCTGGGAAAAGACTATATGGTAATCATTTTTCTTTCGCCCTCTTCCCACAGCATGTTGAAACTGAAATCCCCCCCAAGAAATGTTTGTTAAATCATTAATATTCATTTCCCTCTGTCTTTTTGTACTCCCAAAAAAGGTAGCTATAGTATTTCTTAAGCTCATGATTCACACATATAACCATTAAAATTAATTTGTTAATCTTCACGCATTTTTATATAATAATTCCATTTTAGTGAAACAGTAGATGAAAGGTAAGGCAGGTCCTCATTCCTCTCAGCGATGATACAAAATGAAGTAGATGAATTTATTGTATTAATGACTCGGCATTACTTGTAATATTGTGATACCAGATAAATTCTGACACATATGCTCTATAGTAAGAACATCTAAAAGAACAATGTGGAGATAGAATGGTTTTATAGCTAGGGGATGCCTAGAAGTCTGCATTTTGACTATTGGGTTAACTAAAAGTAGTGGCATTTAAGATGTGTTAAGACCCTAAACTCTGTGATGATCCCCAGGGTCAGTTCTTTTAGTGGTGCTTTGCAACTGGCCTAACTGATTTGACAAGGCAAGCTTTATTTACGTGGCCAAGGGGCTATCCATGTGCTCCACTGAGAACCTCACTTTGAGCTCTGCCAAAGCCAACATTCCTCACTCAGATCTTAGTGGTCCTAGGGGGAGACGCAGTGTTTCAGTGTATGTGAGTAAGAGCACAGAGGAAGCTGGAACTGGGAATGGCTCCCAAACTTTTGATGTTTGTTGTGCTCTTTTTCCCTTGCCCCACTCCATCCCTGCCTTTAAATACAAGCCTTATGTGAATATATTCAGTGGAGTCTTTTCAAATATCTAAACTGGGGAAAACTTTTTAATACATTATTTCCTAGCCATAATAAATCCTAATGGCTAGGACTCATGTATATTGTCACATCATTTTTGCATTTTATTTCATATTTGGGGGAAATTAGGTATATCCTTGTTAATACAATATGCCTATGTTTTATGCAAATACTTGCTATGATAGATCACAAAGTAATTATTTTGAAAAGATTAATTTAGCTTCAAACATATATCATTTTTATTAGAAAATTCTTTCTACCATTCTAAAACACTAAATATATTTCTATTCCCATATCAGAAAATATCTTCCTGAATTTTAATTGGATTTTTATTGGCATCAGAACAATCAAAATTACTCTATTCCATTAGAATTCAGGAATTATATACACTCAAATTCTCTATGCATAAAATATTTAAAGGGTGCTTATTTCTTCAATTTTTACCAATTCTATGTTTCCTAATATTTTAGAAATTTTCTAACATTTAGAAATCTCGCTAAGAAATCATAATAGAATTGTAATTGAGACTTCAAATACTAGTTTTATCAAAGGCTGATACTTTTCACCAACAAATAAAATTGCCCTCACAAATAGTCCTTCAGTCAGTGAGAAGAATAAGTTTCACCAAGGCAAAGCTCTTTGCCTATAAATTACTTTATTTATTTGTGTACACAACCAAAATGTCCTTTCATGGAAAGGCAAGAAAGTTCCATATAACTCCTATACTTCAACTGAGAATAGCACTTCCTTCACTTAAACTTAGATATTGCATCACGAATTGTTAATATAGAAGATTTAAGGGGGTCATAGATTTAGTATTACTTCAAAAATGTGTTAAAACTTCACAAAAGCCAATAATGTGACATTTTCAAAATTTTTTAAAATAGAAATTTCATTTTGAGCCTCAACACTGTACCTGCGCTCTCTTGCTCAGGCGCCTTCTCTCTCTCTCTCTCTCTCTCTCTCTCTCTCTCTCTCTCACACACACACACACACACACACACAGTAGTTGTTGAGAATAGAATATCAGGCTATTCAAAACCCTTATAATTGAGGGGAGTAATTTGTGAATCCATATCTACTTATTTGTTTCTTTTCTGGGCTTATTTAGCTCCTAGTTACATTTTACATCACTTTTCACCACTTCTTTCTCCACATATTTTCCACCCTTAGTCAATAAGTGATAATTTTCCTCTCTCCGTATACTTTGAAGAAATAAAGAATATTATTGAAGAAATAAAGCTTCTTAGGGCAACAAAGATCCCAGAGTTATCTATTTCTTCCATCTATTGAACATAGGCTTACCTCCACGGCTATAGTAATGTCATTTATTAAAGTCATGCCCCAGTTAAAATATTTTCATTCTTCCCACCACTTATCTAAGCCTCCTAAAAAGTCCTACTTAGGATGAATTTACTCAAAGAAGATATCCCTAAGTATCTGTCCATGGAGCATTACAGGATGGCTGTATAAATTACAAATTTGTAAAGCCCATCCAACAGGCTTGTGATGGGCCTCGTGAATCAGTACTTTTAACACCTTCCCAAACCCTGAGGTAACTTTAGAAAATAAACCACATTTTGAAATGTAGCCTATCCTACCTTGTAATCTTTATTCTTTTATATGTAGATTCCTTGTTCGAATACAATAAATGAGAGTAATAATTTATAAAGTAAAGGAAGAAGATGTACACAGCATGGTTCAGAGTATAGGACCTGCTTCTACAAAAACATGAACGATTTATTAGGGTCATAAGAGTGGCACTAATATATACACCCGAATAGCTTCTCCCCTAAATAATGATGTTCATTCGTTTCGGTCCTAGAATTGGAATATAATGGGATAGTTGAGTACATAAAAAGAATATGGTATTTATTCATTTATTCATTCTATCAATATGTTTTGAGTACCCACTATGTGATCTAGACTCGGAGTTCCTTCTCTCTTGGAGTTTTCATTCACTAGAGGAAAACAATCTACAATTAAATATATAAGATAATGTTGGTAGTGATAATGCTATGAGGGAAAAAAAGCATGGAAAGAGGAAAGAGAGTGATTGTGGTGCTATATTAAATAAGGTAGTCTGAAAAGTCTTCTCTGAAGCCTGAGTAAGGTTAGGTAGAAGCAAGCCATGTAAGTATCTGGGAAAAGGATTTCCAGGAACAGAGAAACACATGAGTAAGATCCCTCAATTGGAAGCATGTTTTGTTTATTAGAAGCAAAGCTAGCAGGCCAGTACAGCTGGAGATGAGCAATGGGGCGAAAGATAGGGGGAAAAGTAGGATAATTAGGGAACAGATCACATAGGGACTTTGGATTTTCTTCTGAGTGTAAACTGAAATTATTCTACGATCAAAGCTACTCCAAATATGTTCTATACTTATTCAATTTGTAAATTCCTTAAGGGCAATAACATAGCCATAGATGTCCCCCATGCTTGGTTCCTATCACTAATAATAGTTAACACTGTTCAACAAGAATCATAGATTAGGATCAGGGATTCCAGGCTTACAAAGAAGCCAAAAGTCATCTTGGACAGCTATATGTTTCTGCACATAGTAGGTGAACAAGTTAATAAACTATGTATCCAATGACTGATTCTTTTACAACTGGCCTCATAATCTAGTCTGTGTTTAAGCACTTCTTCCAACAGAGAGCTCATCATATTCCAGAGCCTTCTTATGCGATTTTGAGCATTTCTATTAGAAAGTCATATACTAGTCAAAAATCATGTATGTGCTCTCATGAATTTTGGTAAGTTAAATGACTTCATTTTTTTAGTTTTGTAAATTAATATTTTATACTTGAAGAATTCATATCACTAAACCAATTTCTTGAGGGCATGGCCATGTTTTAATTTCCTATTTCATTTTGTCTTTTGATGTTTGTGCAAATAACTGCATAGATATTGTAGTAGTTATAAACACTACTTATGCTTATGATTAGCTTTCCACATTTGAGACATGTAATATAAATATACTTCCTACTGTTTCATAAGTAGGTAAGGCCATATGATTGGTTTTTACCAATGAGTTGTGAGCTAAGATAACATAAATCACTTCTTGTCTGAGGATTTAATTGCCAGTTAAAGAAATTCCAGAGCTTTCCCTTTTCAGTGACTGGAAATAGTCTGGATGCTGGGTCACTGAATGCTCAGAATGAATAGAGTCCCTTGCTTATGTGGTTTGAGCAAGTTGTTTTAAGGTATTGAGATCTGGTAACCTGATCTAGAATAACTGATAGAGATGACATTTAACAAACATTGTTAAGTGGCTACTAATAAATTCCAACAGCAATCTTTAGACTACATATTGTAATACATTATTAGTAATTCTCAAAATCAGAATTGAGTTATCTTACTGAGCAACTTTTATATAGTTCTTAGTATATAATAATTACTCAATATTTTTTTATTGAATGAAGGAATGAATTTAACTATTCATCTAATAGGAGACTACTTAGATTTACTGTCTCAATTTTTCAAGGGCCATTGAGTAATAATGGCTTATTTCCTTAAAAACCAAGTAGGTAAAACCCAGTTACTAAATTTTTAAATTTCTTGTGAAAAAAAATTATCACCACAGAAGCAAAAATGAAATGTAATCTCATATATTCAAAACAATAATTAAATCTAATCTTTATACACCTCAGTAAACTACAAGGAATATGAACAATAGTGACAAAATAGTATATAAAAAGTTTCCATATAAGAGAAAGATTGAAACAAGAAAAGTTTCATAGAACAGACTGTTGTTTTTCCAAAGACAATTGGACTGAGAATGTGGTCTTTTCTTCTCAAGTCATTCATTGTCTTGTCTAACATAAATATTATCCTGAGACATGGCTACTTCATCTTCCAGGGACATGGGGGAGGAAAGCGGTGGACTTGATAGACAACAACCTAAATTAAGTATGCACTAGATATTTTCTTTGACTTCTGTCTCATTGAATTTTAGAATGTTCTATTAAAGCTAATTGAATTAATGAATAACTACAAATAGAGTTTGGTGACAATTAAATGAGTATATATACTTGTAGTGTGCATCATAATTTGGTATCCTAGTTCTGGGCTTGGGACCAGGGAAGTGGGTGCATAGTGGTTATATACGGCCCAAACAGCTAACTTAGAAAAGAACACACGTACAATATAAGTATTTGGAATTATTGGCAGTATATGTGTATAGTGGCATGTATATAAACATCTATGCACATATAAATATATGTTTATTCATGTATATATGTTACATAATTCTATTACATATACTATTTGCAATTTTCTCTTTTAGCTAACTAAATATCAGGGTTATCTTTACAACATGGCAATAAATATACTTCTATGGCATGAATTTTAAAGATTCCATGATATACCATTAAATATCTTTACCATAAATTCACCAATCCCACAGTGATGAATATTCAGGAATTATCTACAATAAAAGCCATATATGAGAAGCCCATAGCTAACATCATACTTAACTTTAAGATCTGGAACAACATAAGAATGCCCACTCTCATCATTTTTTATTAAATTTAGTATTGGAATTCCTAGCCAGAGCAGTTAGGCAAGAAAAAGAAATAAAATGCATTCAAATTTGAAAGGAAGAAGTAAAACTGTCACTTTTTGCAGATGACATGTTATTATATATAGAAAATCCTAAAGACTCCACCACTAAACTGTGAGAACTAATAAATTCAGTGCAGTTGCAGGATACAAAATCATTATACAAAAATCTGTTCCATTTCTATACATCTATAATGAAAAAGGAGAAAGAAAAAGAAAACATTCTTACTCACAATAGCATCAAAAAGTCTAAAATACCTAGGAATAAATTTAACCATGGAGATAAAAGACCCGTACACTAAAAATTATATGACATTGATGAAATAAACTGAAGAAGACACAAATAAATGGAAAAATATTCAGTGATCACAGATCAGAAAAATTAAAATTGTTAAAATATCCACACTATCCAAAGCAATCTACAGATTCAATGCAATCTCTATCAAAATTCCAATGGCATTTTTCATAAACATAGAATAACTGTAAAATTTGTATGGAGACATAAACTTTCACTGTTTAAAAAATTGTTGTTAACTATTTCTTACTTGTATCATTGCATTCATCCGATTACTCTTGCTCTTAGGTATATTTCTAGAAGTAATGAATACAGGTCTCAGATTTAAATATTTAAAATTTTGTGATTTATTAAAAAATTATACTCCATAAAGACAACATCAACTTATTCTGTCATAAGCCCTTTCATAACGCATGAGACTTCCTGTTTCCTTATGCCCTATAAAGTTTTAATTATTATCACTCTTCTGCCTATTCGGTAGGTAAAAATGACTTCATTGTTTTATATTGCATATCATTCATTACTAGTGGAGTAAATTAGATGGAATGTCTTTTTATATACTTATTGATATATTGACTTCTTTTCTTTTGTCATTTTCTGTCTCATGTTCTTTCTGAATTTTCATATTGGGGTGTTTTCCTTTTTTATTAATTTATTGAGTTTTTTATACTTGAAGGCTATTAAAATTTTGTATGTTATAAATATTACAAATAATTTCCTAATTCATTATTTGACTTCCAACTTTCTTTATGATCTTTCATATATAAATTCTAACCAATACATGATACAACTAGAACTGCCTGACTAAATACCTTCACCCACTCGATAAATAATTACTATAATCATAGAATATGAAGGAATAGAAACAGTAAGATTTTTAAGAGCTTAATAGATACTTTCTTTCACATTCATTCCTGGCTTCTAGGATCAAGTAGGCAATGACTAATTAGTAAATTAATGGTAATACTACAGTGCTTCTGGCATACTTGTTCTTGAACTATTTGAGGTACCAAATAGTTAAAAAGTCTTTAATCGCCTGGCTCACATAAAATTTAAATGATAAAATAGAAGTAGAATCCATGGACACATCTTATTTCTAATTCCATTAATGATCCAAAATTCCACTTGAAATGACTTTTTGAGGTATTATAAAGTAAATTTTAATGTTTCAGAAAGAGAACTACATATCTCAGGAAGCAGATAATTGCTGCTGGATTTAGCAATCTGACCTACAATATAGAAATTTCTAATTAAAGTCCTCTTTTTATAATGCTAATCTCTCAGCCAAAAATTTCCTTGGGACATGTTATAATGAAGATAAAATGTACTAAGATTTTAAATTAACCAGATATCCCGGAGAAACCTAAAAACATTTTCATAAATGTTCACTGTAAGTAAATTTTCTTGTGAAGTAATCCTATTGTTATATATAGCTCTCATCATAGGCATTATTAGACCATAAATAACTGAACTGATAGAAATTATTATTTAAAATACTAATCTTCCAAATTAGGATTTGATATAGGTAAAAAAGGAACATCATTTTCTGTAACTGAATCAGCAGCCAGATGATCTGGAAATAAGGAGTCACATAACAATACTATCAACTCATCATTAATTCTAAAGGATAGTTTCTTTTGCCAATTTATAACCTTTGCCTATGTTTTAAAAATGGCATCTGTATTCTTATAAATTCACCTCGACCTAAAATACTTTATGTGAGCACTAATGACATGTTTGTTTCACAACTACTCTAAATTAATTACTAACAATTAAGATACCCCTTCAAAAGAATTTATCTGTTTTCTTTACAAGCTTAAGGGAGTAAAATTTTAGTTAAAATAAAACATTTGCCCATAGATTTGAGACCTGATTGCATAAATTTACCACATATTTACCACACATTTATCGATATCGCCCCGTAAGACTAGTAGGAAGTTTTCATTGAAACATTTAGCATTATTCCATTTTCGCACTAATATTATTCTTAGGAAAAGACCACAAACTAATATGTAAGGACACGTTCTGATGGAATTGTGTAGCAGGGATAATTACACATGACTATCTGCTAATCATGGGTTTTTAAAAATATATTTGTATAAAATAAGTTTCTAGTCAAGGTCATCAACCATCTTAATTTTGGTACTATCACACTTTGAGTATGGTTTCATTAAAATGGAGTTAATAACTTTAATTAAAAAAATCATTATTTTTAGTATTAAAATATTTATTGAAAACAAAGACTGTAATAACAAAATCAGGAAGTCCAATTAGTTAATGAATGTAGATGTTATTTTACAGAAAATATGAGAACATGATGAATTTACTTGAAATATTTACAATCCTAGGATAAAAATCACATTAGCGAACTTCAGGATACCAGGTCCTAGATCCAGTATTTTCTACTCTGTGACCTTAGTTAAATGATTTAATATCTCTGGACTTCAGTTTCTGCAACAACAAAGTAAAGAAGATGGAAAATGCTCCATCTACTTAACACTCTTCATATTACATAACACTTAGAAATTCTTCCCAAGTGAATTTGAAATTTCACTTGGGTTGGAAAGCAATTGATTGCCATTACAGAAATTCCTCTGTGATACTTATGGGCAAACACACTCTCAAACTTCTTAATCAGGAGCCTTGGTTTTTGAAGATCTGTACAAGCGTACTTAAAACAAGTACAGTCACCAATAAAATAGAATACTAATTATTGAACATCTGTTAGGCACAAAAGTAGCTACTTTTCTCAATGGATCACTATTCCTTATAAGAATCTTGGAAATTGTGGCAGATTGTATTTTTCAAGATGGATACAACGAGATCTCTCATCCTACATAGTCTTATTACAATGTAACAATGACACTTCTCCAATGAGAGTTGGGTTTATGTTCCCTTCCCCCCAGAATATGAGTGCAGCTATAACAATGGAGCGAATTATACTATGTGACTCCCAAGACTAAGCCTCAAAAGACAATATGGCTTCTGCTGGGTACTCTTTGGATCACTTGCTCTTGGAATCCAGCCAGAATTTTGATCACAAATTACAAATACGAAGAGGCCACATGTTCCAGCCAAATTCTCCGGCTGAAGTGCCAACATTAGCCACCAGACTGGTGACTGAAGAAGCCTTTGAGATGACGCCAGCCTCTGCCACAGTCTTATTGCAACTGCATGAAGGGCCTGAGCCCCCAGAATCATAAGAGACAATGACAAAAATCACCGTTCCTTGTGTAAGCTCTTAAATTTCAAGGTGATTTGCTACATGGCAATGATAATTGGAGAATGAGATAAGCATGACTATCCTACGTGGGTTAGCTAAGAAACGAACTTTTGTATCACATAGGTAAGAAGATAAATCAAAAGTGTAACATGCATCCTTATGACATCATGCTTCCTCAGAGATTTATTTGAAAACTATTAAACTAAATGTTTGGCATTAATATTCTTTAAGAGGACAAAAATAAGCTAAATAAGACATATTACAACTACTCTATATGAAGCCATCCAAATACTATATTAATGATTACAAATAAGCCACATGACTTTTTTAAAGTCTGTTATGTACACAGATTAGCTTAATTCTATTCAACAATTCTTTCAACCTTTATAAACCCATCAAACCCCACAAAATCTAATGAACATGAAGTAAATGGGAACTTTCAGATATCCTTGTTTTGCAGAAACTGACTCCATTTTTGTATCGTCCACAGTTGCACCTCTGGAGCTATCTCTGGTATCAAGAAACAGACGAGATAAGTCAGTTTCCAGCACAGCTAGTTAAAGTATCATTTTTTCCAGAAATTACAAGTATCATCATCAATGGTAAAAATGGAATTTTATTCTACATTTTTGGATTTTGGTTATTTTGAAATTGATAATCATAATTTATAAGTATAATGTAAACTGCAAGAAAGTTCACCTGCATTATTACAAACATTTCTTCACCCTTAAATACTTATTTAGTACCTATTATATAAGAAGGTAAATGAAGGCTTTTTTCATACATACTGTGTTAATTATTATTTTAGCCACCATGTAAAATAAAAATTATCTCCATTTTAGAGATAAGAAAACTGAGCCGTAGAGAGAAAATGGCATATAGGTCCAACAGAGAGTTATTAAAATAGTTGGACTGAGTTTGAACCAGGTTAGCTTCCTCTCACCCTCCTGTTTTCAACTCAAGGCTCGACTGATACTTTTAGCGATAGATTGCTCTTTTAACATAAAATTTCCATAACTTTTAAAAAATTTCAGCCCTTGTTTGTTTTCTTCACAGTGTATAAAAACAATTTATAAACATTTTAAATTTTGATTTTTAAACATTTTAGTCTTTTTTCCTATCTACAAATTAAGCTTCACAAAAGCAAATAGCATTTTCATCTGGTCCACTGAAAGACTTGCAGAAACTAGAAAAGTTCTACTGTATAGTATGTGCTCAATACCTACTGACTGGGTAAATGAACAAAATCTATACATCCAATTTTAAGATGTTTGACTCAAAAATCTGACTCTAAATGCAAGAATATTGTGAACCTGACATTGAAATATCCTACAATGCTTCAGATGATATTACTCTGCCAAGTGGGTTTCTTTTGCCCTTTTTTCCCTCCATTTTATAGGTAAAATATTGAAGGGTAAGAGTGTATTTGTTCAAAGTGATATTATTACCTATATTTTTTCTAAAGTTCTCTCCGGTTTCAAAATTCTGTTTGGAAATCTTCAGTGCACCAATCTTTAGAGCTGAGCTCAAACCTGACAATTCTGTTTCTAGGTCACTTGTTCAGTCGCATCAGAAAGTATAAAGGCTTCCACAAAGCAGATCAATGGTGCTTTTAATCTAAGGAATGCTCCCTATTGGCTGGCTTTGCACTCTCTTTTTCCCAATTTTTCTATACGATCTGCACACAGTCTGAGGGACAAGTTGTGCTGGGAGGGGCTGATGGCAGAGACAGAGTGAAAAATGTCCTCCTCCTCTACCTCTTCTCTCCATAGGAAAACTGGACTTAAAACCACCTACGAGTGCATTTTTTTCTGCTTTGGAAGGAAGCATCTCTATATTCCACTTTGCGTGGTCCCAAGATTATTTCTCTGCAACGTTAGAATGAAAAAAGTATATCCTTTCCTTAGAATACTTTATCCAGTGTATTAACTCAGGAAGTTGCCAAACTCTACACAGGTAATGATTCAAAATTTGTTTATGAATCAGTTTAGAACCCAGGCTAAATCTTCCCATAGAAGAACTGATAAAAATCTAATAAAGTCCTCAGATCAGAACACAAAATTTCTTTTAACTCCTGATGAATTTAAAGTAGTAATCATGATATTGGTGCTAGTTTTGGAGAAACTACAATAAACCTATACCATGGAAGGTTCTTTATATAATTCATCTGGCTTAATACTCCTAACAGCTTTATGAGTTAAATACAATTATCGTAATACACATGAGGAAACTGAGGCCCAGAAATGGCAAGAAACTCTTCCAGGGCCACAAATCTAGAAAGGGTTAGAATTAGAATATGAAGCTAAGTCCCCGTCCCCCTCCCCGCCCCCCGATGCCAGACTTTGGATTCCATCTTATTTGCTCAACTAGTACTTTCCTTTTCAAGAACTGGTGCTTCTCTGGTTAAATGTGGTTTCATTTTAGGATTTCAAAAATGAATATTTCCTTGCTTTTAGTATCAAGTGCATTTCTCTGTTGACCTCAAATACCTTCTTGGTAACAGTGAAATTTCTGGCCTTGAATGCAATCCTGGGGTAGTTTACCATAAAAAGTTGGCTGTCTACGCAACATCCATGTTCTTCTCTATTTCCTAATAGAATTTAATTTGATTCAGGAGTCACCCTGCTCCATTTGGGTATGTGATTCAAGGATGGCTCGTTTTTTGATTGGTTTAAGCTAGTCATGGTTTTCCCTTATTGATTTAGGCATAAGGAAGTGACATAATCCTGTTCAATAAAATGGAAGGGAAAATATGCTAGGGAGTTTCTAGGAAATGCTTCCTTTCCTTAAAAGGGCATACATTTAGATGATAATAAACATGCATTAATCAATACGTGGTTTCAACAACTGGATAGCTTCTAGGGAAAAGATTAAAAGCATTCTCAACTTTGCAACTTGCACAGTTTTAGTAGGATCAAAGTTTGAAAAACAGAACTAGAAGAAATCATGGAGAGAATAGTTTTAAAGCACTCTTTCAATAGCAGCCCTTTATAATTGGCACCTACCCTCACTAACAAAAAAGCCATAAAAGATCAAAGAATTTCCAACAACATAAAATAAGTTTAAATCGGAAAAAAAAACCACCACAAATTCAAATAATACAAACCAAGAAATTATTTGTATTTCATGTCACTAAAAGTGGCTAAGGTATTTAATATATAAATAATTACTGCAAACTGATAAGAAAAGCTACTATTACAATTGATAAAAATTGGGAGACATGAAAATTTCCTATAAAAAGAAATCCTACTGGTTCTTACACACATGTAAAGATGCTCAGTCTCTCTCACAGTAAGAGAAACTGCAAATACTTGAAATTTCACACACACATACATACACGGGATGGCAAGGGTGAGAAAGACATTGTATTTTAAATGACTTTTATAGTTGTTATTCTTTTATTAAATTTATTTACATTAGTAAATAAAATTAGGTTTCAAGTATACAATTCAATATGTCATATGTATATTGTATTGTGTGTTCACCACTCAAAATTAAATTTCATTATGTCATGTGGAGAGGGAGGGGGAAGAAGGCGTAGAGTATAGAAGCTTTATACAACACCTCTTGCAACCACAAGATACAGAACAAGCAGAAAACGGAGTCTCCTGGGGTCTGCATGAACAGAGGCACTATAACTAGGGAGAAAAATAAGACATTACCCTGCAATGGTAGGAGAGGGCAGAGTTGAGAGGCTGGCTAAGCAAGACAGAGGCTGTGGCTACAGCCAGCAGGTACAGACTCCTCTTAAAGGGGCCACAACCACTACTGAACTTTCACAGAGGCAGATTAAATCTCTCTTAACACCAGTGCCAGGATGGCTGCTCTGGGGGTGCAAGGGACATACAGAGGGACCCTGAGTTGTCGAGCTTCAGGGCAAGGACTGGAGGCAAGGCTTTCTCCCAGGCAGAGTGCTGGCAGTACCTATTGCTCCTCTGTTGAGCCTCACCCTCCTGCCAGCATGCAGACTCAGGTGCCGCCATAGCTGAGATGGCATCAAACTAGATAATAGAGGTCACTCTGCCCAGAGGATTCCCTGAAACTCTGCCTCCCAACTTATGGTCTTACCCAAGCCACATCCAATGGGGTCCTCGATGTGCCCTGTGCCCCTTGCTGAGCAGCATCAAGCCCCAACTAGTAGCACTCGGCCTCAGTTTCTGGCATGGCCTCTTGAAGCAACTCTAAGCACAGCATCTATGGATTGCTTGTTGAATCTTAACAAGTGGCTCTAGAGGGACACAGTCTGGGGCTAAATTTGGCCTGCAGCTGACCCCTTCTCAGGACTGTGCCACTGGACACGTACTATACAACGCTGCACTAAAAAGACTGGGATACTTAGGAGCAGACACAGAAAGGCAGCCAAAATGGGAAGACAAAGAAGCAGAAACCATATGAGAGAACAGAATAGAGATCCAGGAAAAATGGAGTCAAACAATCTAATAGATGCAGAGTTTTAAACACTGATTATAAGGATGCTCAACGAACTTAGGAGAAGAGTAGATGAACTTAATGAGAACTTTAACAAAGAGATAGAAAACATAAAAAAATGGAGATGGAAATTATAAAAAGGAACTAGTCAGAAATAAAGAATATAATATCTGAGATGAAGAGTATATCAAAGGGAATCAATAGAGTGGAGGAAGCGGAGGATCAAATCACTGATATGGAAGATGGGGAAGCCAAGGACACTCAATCAGAACTCCAACAAGAAAGAAGATAATTTAAGGAGCCTATGGGACAAGATCAAACTTAACAACATCACATTATAGGAGTACCAGAAAAAGAAAAGCAAGAAGTTGAAAACCTATTTGAAGAAATAATGATGGAAAACTTCCCTAATCTGGTGAAGAAAATAGACATACAAGCCCAGGAAACTCAGAGGGTCCCCCTCACACAAAAAAAAAATGAACGCAAAGAGGTCCACATCAAGACACATCATAAATAAAATGCCAAAGGTTAAATATAAAGAGAGAATCTTAAAAGCAGTAAGAGAAAAATTGTTAGTTACCTACCAGGGAGCACCCATAAGACTGGCAGCTGATTCCTCAAAAGAAACTTTGCTGGACAGAAGGGCTTGGCATAAAATATTCAACGTGATGAAAACTC
>NW_011889121.1:1516386-1556917 GCF_000151845.1 Pteropus vampyrus
AGTTACCTACCAGGGAGCACCCATAAGACTGGCAGCTGATTCCTCAAAAGAAACTTTGCTGGACAGAAGGGCTTGGCATAAAATATTCAACGTGATGAAAACTCAAGATCTGCAACTAAGATTACTTTATCTAGCAAAGCTATCACTTAGAATTGAAGGATAGATAAAGAGCTTTCCAGACAAGAAAAAGCTAAAGGAATTCATTGCCACCAAGCCAGCATTACAGGAAATGTTAGAGGAACTTCTTTAAGAAGAAAAACATATCAGACATAAGTATCAAACATAAGAATAAAGAATGGCAATAAATACATATTATTAATAAGTACTTCAAATAAAAAAGAATTAAGTGCTGCAATCAATAGAGAGGTTGGCTGAAAGGATAAGAAAACAGGACCCTTACATATGCTGTCTACAATAGACTCCCTTCAGATTAAAAGACACACACACACAAAGTAAGAGGATGGGAAAAGATATTGTAGGATGAACCTAGAGGGTATTGTGCTGAATGAAGTAAGTCAGATAGAGAAAGAAAAATGCCATCTGATTTCACGTACGTGTGGAATCTAAAGAACAAAATCAACAACAACAACAAAAATTGAAACAAACTCATAGATACAGGGAATATTTTGAGGGTTACTAGATGGGAGAGGGGTTGGGGGTGTCAGTGAAAAAAGGGCAAAGGGATTAAGAAGTACAAATGGATAGTTACAAAATAGTCATGGAGATATTAAGTATAGCATAAGGAATACAATCATTAATATTATAGTAAATAGGTAAGGAGAAGAGAAGTACAAGATTTCTTGAGGGATCATTTTGTGAATTATATAGATTTCTAATCACGATGCTGTACAAACGATACTAATATAGTATTGTATACAAAAAAAAACGTATGGGAATAATAATACATGGTCTTTGTAAAACATTTAGAAGGAAGCTAAAACTGTCTTCATTCCTATTCCTTAGAATAACCACGATGAACTTTTAAAATTTTCATTATATCACTATATATATATGATCCCCTTTAATCTTTTTATTTTAAAATCATATTCATGCATATCCTATAGCAAAAATAAACTAAATATGAATTGATATATAGTACTTTTGGTGAAACTACTTCCTTCAATCTATCATTCAACTCCTGAAACATGCCATTTAGTGCAAGGCATGCACATGTGAATGAGCAAGAGGCAAGAAGAAAAGAGGCATCCAATTAATTGAATGACATAATTCAAAAACATGCCATAAGGCAAGATCCAGATTTAAGAGAGGGGGGTTATACAAAGGAGGAGAGTCATATATAAGATTGACAATATTTGCCAGATCAAAGAAAGTCTTGAAATCTAGGCCAAAAGATAGGAAGGAAAGGGTGCTAGAAATAATCCACAATGGCAATAGGTAGGAACGAAGAACCAATTAGGTATGAGGTGGTTCAGGGAGAGGGAGTCACACATGGCTAGATGGGTTCAAGCCTGGGTGAGAATAAATGTCACAAGAGATTCCTGGTCCCATGGGCAAAGATGAAGTCAGCTTTAAATATATTGAACTCCAGTTTATAGTAAGACATCTGTGTATGAAAACTACTAATCCGTAGGTAGGTGAAATTGTAGAACTTGACCATTTCAAGAGTAGAACTGAAACTCTGAGAATCATGGATTGTGTCTGAATAGACACAAAAATTAAGGGTATGGGCATACTTTGTAAGATAGGCGCTTCCTTTTCATTTCTTCTAGTTCATGAATATCTAATGACATTTCTAGCTTTATAGTGTTATTCACTATGTATCCACCTAACCTTATATTTTGTAAATATTTATCATCTAAAATAGTTAAAGATAACATTTTTCTTTTTTCTCCTCTTTAATTCCACCCCCCTCCAGCTTCCATCCCTGACCTATTGATGTATTTTCCCCTCAAGAACTGGATCTCTGAAAGTGGGGTGTCCCATCCCACATACTCGTGGCGTGCACCTGGGGTATGGTCCGCTCTATCTGGACCTTCTGCATGTAAAACAGATGTGCTAACCACTATACTATGGAGCCAACCCAAGATAATGTTTTTCTTGACTTCAACTTGAATTATTTTGAAGAGCTCCATAGTATGGTTTTTCTGTTTTTCCTCTTTGCTATTTTACTGATTGATATAATTATTACTTTTCTGATGTTTTACAGACTTTTTATAATACGGAAGATACTCCTCTGGAATGTTTCTACATACTTTAAGCTTGATACCTCAATTTAAAATGTATCAAATGTATAAATAATTATTTCACAAATGTATAAATAATTATTTACCTGTCCTTTGGTGGTAGCATACTCCCAGGAGGTTAACAACTATTGCTCATCAGACAAAGAGGAGGAAGAGAAAGATTTCTTTTTCAATCCAAATGCCTTTTAGTACTTACAAATATTAAAAGGCTAAGGAGAACGGTAATGAGAAAGGAACAGATCCTCTGACTGACCTGGCTGGGAATTTCAAATAGTGAAACACCGTAATAGTATTAGAAGTCATGGCACCTGGTTTGAGTCCCAGTTCTGCCAGTTACTTGCTGCTTACACAAATCCTGTATTCCATAAATTCCTTTGAATTTAAAATATGAATGTAATAAAATAACTTATTTTTTTTAATGTACTGGTCAAATAAGATATATATTCAAAAAGCTTTTTAAAACTTCTTGTTAAAGAAGAGAGGTGCCTCTTTTTTTGTTCTGGCAAGATTGCTAGATTTTATTCTTATAAAATTACAGGAGCATTAGCAAAGTATAGGTAACTTTCTAAAACTTGATTCCTTTAATTTATGAGCTATTTGAGAGCAGAAGACAATATTTGGGGCTCAAAATGCTTATTATATGAATGTAGAATCTTCCCTAAGCTGTGCAAGGAACATAAAGATCAATAAGGCTTTATAGGCAGAAATATAGATATGTCCTTATTTGCTTGTTTATTTGTTTCTTTTTCTTTGACATTGTTTCCAGGACAAGAGTAGTTTCGCAGTGCCTCTAGAAGAAGAAGGCTCAAATGCAGTCAACAAATAAGGACGGGAACAACCTGATACTTGGGAGCATCTGAGAAAAGCCACATGATACCAGCCTTATTGTTAGCTTGCAGATAATAGGTACCTTCCTCAGATTTGTACCCCATGGTATTAGACAGTAGGAGGCAGAAAAAGAGACCCTCCCCACCCCCCACCCCCGCCGAAGATGTCCATATCCTAATCCCTGGCACCCGTCTATATGTCACATTACATAGCAATGAAGAATTAAGGTTGCAGATGAAATTACGTTTGCTAATCAGTTGACCTTAAGATAGGTAGAGTTTTCTAGATTATCCAAGTGGGTCCAATGAAATCATGAGTCCTTAAAAGTGGAAGTAGGAGGCAGAAGAGTAGGTCAGAGTAATGTGATATGAGAAAGATTCAACTTGCCCTTGTTATCTCTGAAAATGGACGGGGGACATGAGCCAAGGAATGTGGGCAGCCTCTAAAAGCTATAAAAAACAAGGAAGTGGATTCTCCCCTAGAGCCTCTAGACAGAAGGCAGTTCTGCTGACACCTTGATTTTAGCCCAGTGAGACCATGTTGAATTTCTGAACTTTAAGATAATATATTTGTGTTATTTTAAGCCACTAAATTTGTGGTTATTTGTTACAATAGCAAAAGAGGAAAGTATTGTATAGACTCAGTACCAGTTAGCAGGATGGGTTAATCCAAGAGAAATACACTTTTGTCTACATGGATATAAACTATTCAGTGTAGCTTTTTAAAAGCATTACAATGCAGGTGGCCCCTCACTTTCATTTTCTCTTGAATGAAACTGGCCAACATGGGACAGTTTTGAGAGTGAATAGTGATGTTATTAGTAATTCCACTATGATAACTGCTATATATCAGGATTTTCCAGGGACCCTATCCCACTGGCATTTCACTGGTTAATTGTCAATTCCAACATTACTTGAATTAATCAGCATCATTTAATGCTGTTAAAAACACTCTCTTCTCCCTGAAACACTTTCTTCTACAGACTTCCAGAATATCATACCCTCCTCTTCTTCCTCTCCTCTTTCTTAACGTCTGTTTTATCCCTTTTGCTGATGCCTTCTGAACTCTAAGTCTTGGAATCTCTTAGCTATCTGTACTTTTTTCCTAGGTGACCTCATCCAGGTCAATGAATTTAAATACATCTATATTCCTAATGACTTCCAAATTACTTATCTTCAACTTTAATCCTAGAACCCCAGGTTTTGTATATTCAAGTCTCCTAAGCATCTGAAAGGTTAACATGTTCAAAACTGAACTCCTAACATACTCTCAAACCTGCTCCTCCTACAGCCTATCCTCTCTTGGTCAGTGGCAACTCCATTCCTCCAATTGCTTAAGCCAAAATTTTGTAGTAAACCTTGGTTTCTCAAATTATTTCATAACTCACACCTATGATGTCATGTGAAGCATGACCTTGGTGCAATGGTGGCCTCTATTCTGCTACCTGGTATGCCATCCCAGAGATCATGAAACAGAAAGGGTCGCCGGCCAAATTAACATGTTCACATCCCATCATTTCACTCATGTGTGGGTGAATAGTGATGTTATTAGTAATTCCACTATGATAATGAAATGAAATTTAAAATGAAAAGCATTAAAATGAAAAGCCACAAACAAACAAACAAACAAACAAAACTCATAGATATAGACAAAAGAATGGTGGTTACCAGAGGGAAAAAGAGTGAGGGGAGGACAAAGAGGGAAAAAGGGTCAAATATATGGTGACAGAAGGGGACAAGACATTGAGTGGTGGGCACACAATATAAAATACAGATGTCATATTATAAAGACACACACCTTAAACTTACATAATGTTATTATTAACCAATGCCACTCCAATAAATTTAATTAAAAATAAATAAATCATTTTAAAGCATATGGCAAGAAACAAGATAAAACAGATGAAGTAATGCAATTAGGATATGGTCAAACAGTTCTAAGGATCACACTATTTAAATCTTGGGTTGTACAATGTTAATATTTTGTTGTATCAGCCTTTTCTGCTGATGATGTGTGTGGTGCATGGAACGAGAGGTGATATTTGAGCAAGCTGCCCAATAGACAAAAGGTGCCAGAGGCTACCATGTACACTTGCTCTACTGGAGAGATGCAGGGAAAAATATACCTGACCTACAGCTGAGCTCATCAGTTAGCCTACTAAAAATTATGAGATTTATTTGTGTGTGTGTGTGTTTTTTTTTTTTATGTAGAGCACTTGGGAGACCATAATGAGATCTACTGAGTATCATTAGTGGGTGGCCAATTCAGGAATGGTGTAGCAACCCAGAGGTGATATGATCGTATTTTAAGATTTGGTCTTTTCATTTCTACTCATAAGTCACTCTTGTGTATTCCATTATTTATTCCATTTTAACATATGTAAATGGTTAAGTTACTATCTATAGTTAACATACATTTGACCTCTGCCTATGTCTCATAGGCTATTTGCTTCTTCATCAGCTAAACTTAACTCATGGGTTTTAATTATGTCTCATAATACCCAAGTTTAGTTATGATTTCTGCTTAATGGTCTTTAGAAGTTTATCTATCCTCTTTGATTTTTTTATAACACAAATAAATATTCTCAAAAGAAGACAGCAAACATGTGTTCCGCATTGCATTAGCAAATACTATAGGTTGTCCAAGTATATCCAAAATTCAACCAGTATGCATCATGCTCATTGATAGAAACTATGAAAAACAATGTGGAGGTTCTTCAAAAATTAAAAAAAAAAAACAAACAAAAAAACTACCATATATCTAGCAATCCCACTTCTAGGTACATATCCAAAAGAAATGAAAATAATATCTCAGAGAGATATATGGACAGCCATGCTCACTGCAGCATTATTCACAATAGCCAAGGTATGGAAACAACCAAAATGTTTATCAATGTATGAATGGATAAAGAAAATGTGGTGTGTACATATATACAATAGAATATCATTCAGCCTTAAAAAGTAATAAAATTCTGCCATTTGTGACAACACTGATGAATCTGGAGGATATTATGCTAAGTGAAATAAGCCAGATTCAGAAAGACAAATATTGCGCAATCTCATTATACGTGGACTCTTAAAAAAAAAAAAAAGAGCCAAACTCATAGAAATAGAGAGTATAATGGTAGTCTCAC
Organism: Pteropus vampyrus; assembly: GCF_000151845.1. Taxonomy (NCBI): domain Eukaryota; kingdom Metazoa; phylum Chordata; class Mammalia; order Chiroptera; family Pteropodidae; genus Pteropus; species Pteropus vampyrus. Next base: position 1,522,552 of record NW_011889121.1, read on the forward strand.
CAGGTACTGGAGGAAGGGGGTCATGGGAGTGATTGTTTAATGGGTACAGACTTTCCAGTTTGCAAGATGAAGAGATTTCTGGAGATGAATGGTGGTAATAGTTGTACAACTTTATGAACGTAATACCACCAAACTGTATACTTAGGAATGGTTAAGATAGCAAATTTTGTATTATGTGCATTTTACCACAATAAAAAAATTGGGAGGAGGAAGGAAGAGAAACAATCCATATCCAAGCCCCTATCAAATCTTGCCTAGATTATTGCAATAGTATTCTAACAAGTCTCTTTGTTTCCATCCTTGCTCCCTTCAGTCTATTCTCCATACAGCAGCCATGTTGAAATAATATAAGTTTAGGTCACTCCTCCAATTGCTTTCCACTTTGCCACTACTTAAAAGGCCCTCTGAGATCTGGTCTACTATAACAGTTCAGACACCATCTCCTAGCATTGTGACCCTCTTCGATACCTTTCCTTGAATAGTCCAAGTAGTCCCACAACTCAGGGCTTTTGCACTGTTTCTTCATCATGAGTTTGTCTTCCCCAACATACCCACACCTCCTTCCAGTCTTTACTCAAAATTTACCTTCTTAGTGAGTCCTTCTCTGACTTCCCAAACTCAAATTTGAACTCTTCTTTGCCACATACGGTAAATTACACTTTCCTCTCTTATTTTTGTTTCTTTTTAGCACTCACCATTGCATTTACTACTACATTTTACTTTGCTTAATACATATTACTTACATAATATTTAAAAGGTTTTACTTGTTTATATTATTTATCTTATTCATATTATGACTATCCCATGAGCATATGCCCTCCATTATGGCAGGAATTGTTTCATATGTTTGTTTATTGATATATCAGGTGATCCTATAATAATATCTGGCACATAGTAGGTGATTATCAAATAAGTGTTAAATGATAGCATAAATGAATACTACTCCATATGTGAGAAATCCTATATATAAGAATCATAGTAGAGAAAAGTCAGTGTTGGTTACCGTAAAGAACATGGTCTTGGAATTAGATAAATCTAAACTTGAATCCATGCTCTGCCGCTTATTGATTAGGCCTTGAAATTTTGATTCAGTTGGCCAATTTGTAGGAAACAAAAGTCACTCTAAGCTGAGAGGACCATAAAAACTAAAATGGAGAAATTGCTTGGCACTTATGAAGGAGAGCCAGTGATTTAATTTAGTTGGAGTAAAGAAAACATGAAATAGACTAGTGTGAAATAAGCATGAAAATATAAATTGTTAATAGGTCATGGAGCTTCCTAATGAAATTTAGGAGAGTGGACTTGTTATAAATTCAAAAGAAAATAAAGAAAGTTTTGTGAATGATATTAAAACGATTAAAAATGAAATTTAATTGGATTTAGAGGAGGCAAAGCTAAAGATAGTGATAATAATTGCAAAGATATTTCTGTAATCTAGAAGACATATATTGAGGGCCTGAGTCAGAGGACATGTGCGAATAATGAGGGGACATAACTTAAAGGAGAAATGCTGTGAGGAAAGAATTGACTTTAAGTGTTCCATTATTGCATATCAGATCAATATAGACAAAAGATCATGTCACATATTTAAGTCTGGATGACTGCTGAGTAATGTTATCATTTACATAACAAAAAGAATAAGAAACAGGTTTGTGAATGATAAAGTTCACTTCCGGACACAGGAGGTTTGAGAAATCGATTGACATCAAGGTATAGATAAAAAAGAGTTGAAAATGAGTTGGAAATGTGGCTGTAACTCAAGAGATATTGGAAGAAGTAAAAACATGTAATGGTCATCTGCATACAACTTCAAGCCAAGAGATTAAATCATATTGATAAGATAAAGTATATAGAAATAGGAAGGTCAAGAGATCTTCCATGAGACTCCTACACTGAAGAGTTGGTAGAGAAGAAAGGACTAGATAATGAAAGAGATACAGAACAGTCAGAAATGGAGACCACTAGAGGCTATGAGAACAGTATTTCAACTATAGTAGAAAGCCTGAGAGCTGAAAAGAAGACATTTGATTTAGTGACTAATTATTTTTTGAATGAATGAATGAAAGAAAGAAGGAGGGAAGGAAGGAGGGAAGGAAGGAAAGAAGGAAGGAAGAAAAGAAGGAAGGAAGGAAGGAAGAAAGGGAGGGAGGGAGGGAGGTAGGGAGGGAGGGAGCATGGACTACAGAAGGTGGTAAATGAAAGAAAGAGTCATGTAACAGTACATTGACAAGATAAGTGGAGTGATTTGTTTGGGGAGAGGTGGCATGCATGTGGGTAAGAGTGCCTACTGGAGTTTTGGACAGAGGAGACTCCAGGAGAGACAGAGAAATTGAAGTGAAGAAGAGATTGTGGATTTTTGATATAAGATTAAGATTAGGAGTAGAACGACAGGCATGATTGAAGTCATAAAAAATAGGAATTAAATATAACTATAAAAAGGGTATCCTCCATTCAAGGATGGATGGCAATTAAGTGATACAATGAGGGAAGGTTAGGGGTTCACACCACCAAATGATTTTTCTTCTTGGTAAATTATGAGAAAAACTCATTTATAGGCAGAGATCCCGAAATAAATCAGATTGCTTCACCTCAACAGGTTCACAAACTGCGATGAGTATAAACAAGATTTTTCAAGACTGGGACCAATAAGGATAACTGCTGTTTCTAACATGTTGGGAACTTTTAAGGTAATTAATGAATTTTATGGATTCCATAGAGGACAGTCACTTGCCTGGCTATCTTCCATATATATTATTGAAAACTTCTCCCTTCCTTGTAGACTACCAAGTAAACACTTCAATGAAACCCTCTAATGGAATCCAATCTGGCTTGCCTCGAGTTCATTTGAAGTGGATCAGATACAACCTGTAGGGGGCAGGACAGGCTCAGCCCCGCTGAGAAATTCTTCAGAAAATATTCTTCATAAATAATTAAGATATAAACTTATCAAATCTAACTAAGTGTAACATTATTTTGTGATATGCTACCTTAGAAACAGGCAGAATATATCATTCCCCATTAAATGTAATTCATGCTTTTTCTTTTCTAAAGGATAAGATTAGGTACATTTCAATAACTTATGTTAAACAAAACAAATAAGTGAATGTGTTGACTATTTTATGAAATATATATTTTGTAATATTTAGACAAAAGTAAGTGAACGAATGGAGTCTAGCAAAATTAAGTCCATTTTTAATTACTTCATTAAGGAGTTATACCTGAGCAATGCCTTAATGAGGTGGTAATGAGGTAAAAATGTGCTGCTAGAATAGGCATTGGAGAAAACCTGGAAAAGGCAGCTCAATAGAGTGATGAGGGGGAGAAATGCTTATTTCTTTGTCTTGGCTTATACCCCTTTATTTTAGTCTTATTCTTTAAGTCTTAGAGGTTTCAATGGGAAGATAGTGATAAAAGAGCCTAGAGAGTCAGGGGGAATCAGGAGGGTGGGAGAAAGGGGAAGGGAAAGAAAAAAAACGGTGGACGTATTTAAACTTCAAATGTGTATAAAATAGCACCTCCCACTTCTATAAGGTTTACGAGAATTGTATCAGTTCATATAATGTGGACACGCGGCATATAGTAGACAGTAATGTGTGGCAGAATTATTTTTGTTTACTGATGATAGGAAAGCAGATTAAGTTTCTTGTTCAATTTTATACAACTAGCCTTTGTGAAAATGTGGATGGGAATTTAATTGAAGATAAGGATGAGTCACACGTACTTTCTCATCCAGTCTCCTTTATTCAGCTTTGCAAGGAAAGTAGCCAAGGATAGAGGGCATAGCTAAGCCTTGAAATGTGTTTCCCTGGGGGAATCTTTCAGTGTTAAGAATTTTCAGTCTCATGCATCAATTAACTATGCCAAATAAATCACTAATTAAATACAACTACTATCTTTAAAAAAAAAAAAAAAGTATACTTTTTCACCAATAGGATCAGGTCTATCATTTCTAAATTCCCATTAATAGTATAGTTTTGATAAAACTTCCTCAAGAACTTTTCAAATTCTCTACTCAGCAAAATAAAGTTTTCTTTTAAAAATAAATTCTAGCAAATCTAGCAATTCTAGCACATTTCACTTTCATGCTCTAATATATACAAGGCTATAATTTTTTGTATTTTTAGGTTCCCTACATTATTGCAATGGTAGAAAACTCCACTAGTAAGATGCCTTATGTGGAAAGTATTAAATGGTATATAGAATCTGACCCAATTTTTCTGTGACTCTTTTATATAAATACTACAGAGCCTATTATATACAAGTTTAAATTAGCAAAAATAAAAGCGATCACATGAAGAAGTTTGCAATTATGGTTTTTAAATAGAATAGAAATACATTTTTTATAGAATGAAAATATAATAAATGCATCTTTATAGAGTATATATTTCCTTAACATATTATATATCTAGAAAAATCTCCCCAAATAGTGATTAGTAAATTTCATATATTTTCACAGTTCTTTCAAAAGTTGCATATATAAACCTTTAATGAACTTAATGATTGTTTGTAACCATTTGCTACCCTTACAGGTAATTACATAATGAAAGCATAAATCACTACTAGGAGAAACCCCATTCATAAACAATCAACATACGTTAAACCCAGAGCACTTTGTAAAGTATATGATTGCCTAATCACTATATTGTACACCTAAAACTTATAAAATATTATGTCAGCTGTAACTAAAAAATAAATTTAAAAAAATAAATAAAAAATAAAGTGAACAAAATCTAAAGAAGTCTAATAGCAAAACAGCATCATGTGAGAGTATATAAAACAACTGGTAACAATGAAACAACTCTTGATGGATGAGGAAAAAGGCACTGCTAAATTGGAACAAACAAAAGCCATGTTAGATTTTTTCTTGGATGAAGAAACTTTTGGTTTTGTAGGACAGTAAATGTTGACAGACCTGTGAAGGAAATGGGCTCCGTGTGGGGTCAGAGGTGGTGACATAAGCGGCCTGTGTGTAGGCATAGCTCTTGAACCGAGGCTTAGGTGAGGAAGGAGTTCGTTCATAGCCCTGTGCTAGACTGACCGTAATCTGCAAAAAAGAGTTGGGGGAGGGGGACAGAGAGGAGGAGGAAACATGAGTAATCCTGGAAGGACTACTTTTCAATACATTAGAAAAATGAACATTAAATGGAAACAGTGAGATGAAAAGTTTAACTGTAAAAACAAATAAACTGCTGTTAGAAATGAGTACACTCCAAGACCTGTGGTGCTTAATATCACGTTGGAGAGCAGGTCATCAGGGAAGATATAAGGGTAGGATTTAACCATAAAAATTTCATACTGACACAACTCCAGCACTAATATGGGATGGTGCTCTTCAATCTGGCAAAAATAGGCATCCAAAAGCAATTTTCTATGAACCCAAAGTAAACAAAACCAGAATTCATCAGGTCGATACCCTGGAAAGGACTGAAGTTTTCATAAACTAAATATAGAACTAGCTCAGTAGAGTGAGAAAATTAGACCTAAGCACTTTCCACACCTTCAACAGAAATTTAGCTAAAGGCTTCTTCATCATTGCTTGTGTCAAAAAAATACAAGAAAATACCCCAAATAGCCATTACTGGGAGCAAGAAAAAGCCATGTAATGAAAGAAATTCCACAGGATTCTATACGATGTAATAAAAATTTTTATCATATGTAGTATCCATTTAATTTTGATTTAAAATATTTAAACTACTTTTATTTTAGCAAAAAAAAGTTACCTCGAATAATCAAAATTTGTTAATATACCAGTGGGCTGCCACTAAAAATAAGAAAATATTATTAAACAGTACTTGCCTTCTCTCTGACTCTAATGCTTTTCTCTTTGCTCTAGTTGATGGAAAGTTTAATGTGTATATGAGCTTATGTTTTATTTCATTTTACATAATGAAAATAAAATATATTCTGTATTCCATATTGCTATAATAGGGTGTCGATCAATAACAGAGTATTTTAACAATGTCCTTTGAAAACAATATTATAGTCCGTGATATCAGATAAAACTTTAAAGGTTTACAGTCAGTCTCTCTCTCTTTATAAAAACAAACAAACAAACAAAAAAACAATGAGTCTCTAAAATATGTATATACACACACACGCATGCACAGGTACATTATGCTACATATATAGATAATATATTTGTGTGTATGCACACATACTTTGTTACATAAACTTATATGTATGTATATATCCATAGATATAATAGTTTTATATATATATAGGTATGAGTATGATACCTAAAAATGCATCTAAAATAGGAAATAATTTTGATATTAGTTGTACTTTCAGCACTGTACCTGTTGAGAATAGTGCATTTGATGATGTAATTGAAAATGTTCTTCTCTAGTAACGCTAGATGGCCGTGGCAACATTTCCACTTCCTGGATGGCTTCAATGCTGACTTGTTGAGGCAAAACTTGAAAGAGGGACGTGATGTACATTAAGATGGACTTCTTATCTGGATAAGTGGTGGCAACATCTGTAAGTACATTAACACCACACATCAGTTTTGGGTTTCTATATTTGAGTCTCTAAAAGGAGAATGAACAAATCAATGTTACAGGAAGAAGACAAATTAATGAGCACTCGATTGTCCATGAATATCCTCCAGAGACCAATTAGGACATGATAATCAGGCCTAAAATGCCCTTCCAATTTGGCAGACCAATGAGATGAGCATTAAAGTTAATTTCTTTTCCTTGTTCACATAAAAACTTCATCCCGTAATACTTTTTTCTAAGTCAAATTGCCAAACTAGCCCATCTAAGAGAGTGGTTCTCTTTAGATAAGAAACAAAGATAAAAGATAACATCTTCTTGTCCACTTAAAATTCTATTAGCATGTCAATTAAAACGGTGCATTGGCAATTAAACAATTACACAAAAGAGTTTAATGCCTTGGCTTCCAGTAAAGAAAGCTTGTGCCTCCTAATCAAATTTTTGCTGGTGATTAAGTATATAAAGAGCAAAATATGTCTTTTTGTTGAAATGAATCATGTATTTTCACAATAAAAATAGAATAAAATTATATATCTATACCGTATATATAAAGATTTATAATATTCCTCAAGTATATTAAAAATATTTGTTTACATTATGGTGCATCTGTTAAAGTCAAATGTTGGTTCCCTTCTCAGATTTTAGAGATAAATTTAAAAGTCCTTGACATAGAATTGATCAGACCTTACATTCTTTGCCACATCCAGGGAATGAAAGAAACTCAGCATTTAAAGACAAAAATAATTTGTAATAACACATAATAAGTGGCAGCTCCTTCTAAAGGTTCTTTGGCTAGTTGGCATTACAATTTACACACTAGGCTCATTCCAGGCAACCAAGACATAAAAATAACCCTTTATGTGAAGTATATCATCAATCCTAGAATGTAAGTCCTGGTAGGAGGCCAAGGCAACTTTGCAGCAATGTGCCAGGCATTTTTTCTTGCCATAAATTTATCTTAGCTAGTATTAAAAGATCTGTTTTAAATTAAATATCTATATGCTAGACAGGTGTTCTGATTATGAGTAAAAAAGTCTCAAGTCCACCAGCATAAAGAAAGGTCGAACAGATCACTTCGTCCATCCCTTCACAAGTATCAGGAACATGATTAATCAGAACAACTATTTTTAAAGTATTTTTAAAAGAGTTACAGAGGAGAGAAAAGTTAACTAATGTTCCTTGGTCTGCTTCTATCCATAGTATAATACAGTACTTCTCAATTTTTAATGTGCATATGAATCACCTGGGAACTTTTTTTAAAACCAGAATCTGATTCAGTAGGTCAGGAGTGGAGCCTGAGGCTCTACATTTCCAGCAAGCCTCGAGCTGATGCTGAAGCTGCTGCTGGCTTTGAGTAACAAGGGTCAAAAAACTTACACTGACGCAGACCACTATACCATCTACTCTTTCACCATTTCACTCATTTTTTTTTTTTCAAAAGATACTTATTGGACACTTAAATGAATAAGGGTGAGAGGTACAAAGTTATACAATACGTATTCTCTGTTCCTTATTATAATTTAATTATTAACCGACAGATGAGGAAAGTAATTTTTACAAATATTTTTCAAGGAAAAACTGAAGAATATTTTGTGCATGACTACTGTCTGTCTAAAAAATCTGACTATCTTAGCTTTAAAATTCTGAAGCCTAAAATCTCCCTTTCATTTGATAATTTTTTTCATGTGTTCATTGTATGATGGATACTGCACTTCATCATATTTTAAAACTAGATGTTTTCTTCCTTCTCACTAGTCACTTATCCGTGAGGAGTGTAATTTATAATTCTGTTTATTTTTTAGTGTATTAAATAAAACCATGCTGTGAGAAAGGCATTGCATTAAATAAGGTTTGTAAATGACTATTTACTGCTGTATTATATATACACATGTGCAGGTATACGTTTGGCTTCAAATATATGCCAAAAAATATGATAAAAAGAAAAACAAAGGTAAAAATAAATCAAGCATTATTTCTATTGTCTCAAGCAAATGTCTATAAAATTATAATACATTTTAACTACATAAAACATTTTGTGAATGAAAGCAAATATTAATATCGATAATTACCATAAATATGCTATTTGGCCAAACTATTGACATTTTTGCCTCAATCTATTACGATCCCTCCTCTGAGGTTGTACAAGATTCAGGTAAAATCTAATATTTCTTTTTTTAAAGAAAGGGATTTAGATATTCTAAAATATGTAGAATTCCTTGAATATATATTTACTAAAGACTTAAAATACTTTAATAGATTATCCAGGAGATTAACAAGATAGAGAATTTGTGGATTCTGCTCACAATCTGGACTAATAAAATAAGTAAAGAAAAAGAAAAGTATAAAATAATTCATTGCTGAAGAGAATGTAAAATTTGTTCCTTGAATGGGCACAACCAGTGGAAGAAATTATTATTGAGGGACTAGAAAATTCTTTATGAATAGGAAACTGAAATAAATATGTATAGGATTTCATTAGCTGGGAATGGGAAAATAGGGAAAATGGGGAAAAACTATGAGCAAAAGAGCAGAGGTAGGGACAGATTAGACATGTCCTGGGAGTAGTGGCTCTGAGTCTCTGAGCCACAAGAGGAGGATAGCGAATAAAAAGATAACATGGGTAGATTGTGAGTGGAACGTTTAGAGATCATTGACAGCAAACTAACAGATCTGGCCTTAGTTCAATAGGTCAGAGAGCAATTAATTACATTTGAGGAAGAGTGTGACACCATTAAAATTTTTGTAAAGTAAAACCATTAAGTGCAGAGGATTCACAGACTAAAAAAAACTGGAGGGATGTGGGAAGCTATGACCCAATCTACACACAGGCAGTGTTAGAGAACTTAAATAGGTTACATAATGAAAACAAGGGGCTACATGATAGGAATGCTGAGAGGTCCAAAATGACTTCGTTCGATTTTTTGATCACTTACTCCACAGTCTTTGGAAATGCCTACATACAAAATTTTGTCCTAATCTCTGAGGATACAAAGATTAATAAACTGAGAATAAAATGAAGGAGATGGATGGAGGGAGGAAACTGTTTGTTCCATAGCCAAGGTAACAAGTAGCCACCAATACACTTTTCAGTCTCATTTAAATCAATTAACGATTACCTGCCTACATGGTCTTGATCAAGCTTCCCCAACTGGTAACACCTCGATTCTGAAAAGTCTGTCAATCAGGAGTGAATTCACTTCACCAAACAAAATTCTGAATGCAAACCAATTAACAGTAGTCTCACCTGAGCAATCAACCACGCTTCTAAAAGTGACATCAACCTATAATTCTGAATGTTCACAGATCTCTTGACTTCAAACCTAAAAACACTCTAATTTGAGAGACTGTGGTTGACCAGCATAATTCCCTCTTATTTAAGCAATAAACTCAGCTTTGTGTTTTCATTTCAAATATTGAGTAATAGTTACAACATTTGATAAAATTCAAGTGCTCAATTTCACTTGTAAATTTAAACTTTTTAATGGGAATGTATTAGATGAGAGTGTGATGTAGTGAAAGAACAAGCAATTCTCAATTTGAAGATTTGGATTTTTAAAAATCTGTACCTAAATATTTATATATGTAAAGAAATCTCCTTAATATAATTTACTTCTCTTTCCTCACTTATGAAATAAAAATCTGCATCCCAATCTCACCATGGTGTTACGAAGTCCAAATGCAATGATTACAAAAGAATAAGTTTTATTAAACCTTGTGTTGTTGCTACGGTGCAATCGTTGTTCTTTGTGTTATTAATACAAACATACCTAGTTATAGAAGACCATTATACTATTAACAGGAAGCAGAAGCAACACTGGATTAGAAAGAAAGGCCATTCACCATTTATTACATATTTACAAAGCCATTATTGTGTGTCAGAGAATATGCTTAGCCTATGTTATATTATGAATATTCAGTGGATGAGCCACCTAACAAATAATTATAAACTGTACACTGTACTAGAGATCAAGGATGTTTCATGACTTAGGGGTTATCCTCACTTACTGATAAATACAACAAGGCAAATGACTGAGACTCCCGTGAGTACCTAAATATTTGTTAAGAAACTGAATAGAGTAATTGAGACCACAGAATTTGATGAGAACTGTGTAAGACAGCAAATGACTGAAAAAAATGTTGTAGACAATGAGTAGCATAGCATTTGAGGAGAGCGAGAATGATCCAATGTGATTTACACTTTTTAATTACAAGATATTAAAATGTATGAAGTGAAAGAAGTGGCTGCACCGCCAAAATAAGAACTTACAATTATATGAAAGTAATTTTTGCACTAAAACTTTGCTATACATTGGGTTCATTGCCATAAAGTTTTAAATTAATAATTTCTAATCTAATATTTGAAGCCATCTCAGAATGAAATGTTGAGAACTCATAATACTGCTAGAATATTTTATTTTATGAACAATAACACTAATTTTGAAGAGTGTTTCTATACTAATCAGAATTTTGACAGTGAGGGCTATAATGGAACAAATAAATCATTTAGTGAAATTTCATTATCTTTCAAATGAGGAAACTGTAGTCCACTGTGGTTTGACGGCCATTTCAAAAGCTAGGCTAAATCAGAATTAGAGCCCAGTCAGTGTATTCTACTTTTCAGTACCTTAACTTCCTTCTTTCAGAGAATGCTATCTTAGTGAATTAGAAAACTGAGTTATGTCAAAGTCATTATCTAAATAATCACCTTGTGATCCATGTGGTTCCATTACCAAACATTATTTATATTCTTTATACTTGTAGTGATTTCTATTTCTAATAAGTGAGGTATAATAAGAGTAAATACACATAAAAATGCAACTTCAGTAGTAATCAAAGAAATACAGATTAAATAAAGATGTGAGTTTTTAATTATATCCCATTGCCTACCAAATTATCAAAGAATGACAAAAGGATAACAATCAATGCTGCAGAGGCTTCAATGATTTGGCCAAACTCCTACTTTGCCGGAAGAGTATGAGCTAATTCACAAGGGTACGAAAAATATTTTGGCAATGTCTACTAAGATCTTAAAAACAATTATATTCAATGACCCAGTAATTTTCCTTCTGGGAATCTACCACAAGGAAATAATCAGAAATTTAAATGAAGATTTACATAAATTTGATGTGAAATTTAAGCACTATTTTCAATACAAAAAAGATATTTATAATATAAAAGGGAAAAAATCCAGACCATTCCAAATGGCTCAAAATAGAGAATTAGAAATGATAAAATACAGGTATATAATTGTAAATGAATATTACAAAGCCATTCAAAATGTTGCTTTTGAAGAATATTTGATTACATGTGAAAATAAATTCTTTATAGTGTAATATCAAAAGAGCAGAATGGTGTAATTTGTGTAGAATATAACAATTCTATGAAAAAAACTGAGTAAATACATTTTAAGATATCAGTGAAATGGGTACACTGGAGGGATTAAAAATCCTTTTTCTCCTTTGTTCTATCTATATTTTCCACACTCTCTATTTAGCACCCACTAAATTTTATAATTAGATAATATATTCTATATTACAATAAAAATGTCTGTAAAGATAAAAAGAAACAATAAAAGCAAAGTTGCTCAAAGTTTTCTTTCAGTATGCCCTCACTCCAAAATAAGTCAATGCAAATGTGTTTGTTAGGACTCGTGCTTTCATCAAAAACTTGGGCATTCAACCTCCAGAAAGTCTGATTAGCCAGCTGCCAGGCACAGCCTTGAAACGCCTCTGGGAAATCTAAACAAGAGGCTCTGTTTAATTAATAAATAAATAATTCATTAATAAACAAATTATAAATAAATATAGTGCATTGTAGTAAAAAATAACTTGCACAGGTCCCCTCAAGTAAAATTCTTTAACATTCTACAAGAGATGTTCTACCTTCATAAAATTAAATACTCCTTAATTAAGCCTTTCCATAATTTTAGCATTTCACTCACTGATCCAAGTTGCTTTTATCATCTAATAACAATGCTTGTCATTAAAGGACTATAAAATATAGTAATGAAAAATAATTTGTATTGATGAAGATAATTCAGTTTCACACTAAACTTAATTATAAAAAGCAATGTCTTTTATTTATCCATGAGAAAAACTAAACACTTTTAACTATCCAATTATTCTAGTAAATATATTTATGGTGCAGATAGCAGAAAACTACAGATCTTGGCACAAGTACAAAACAGTACTCAAAATACACAATGCTCATTTAGGGCTTAACAAAACACACACACACACACACACACACAAATCAGGTATTTATAGGAGACTTCAGATACACTGGCAACTAGTTCAGCATTTTGGCCATTAACCAAATAATGTTAAATGTATGTATGAAAATAAATATTACGTATCCAATCTAATAAAAAAATAAATGAGAGGTGATGTTACTGATTCTAAAAAGTACTGGATTGACAATATGAGACAGTGAAAAATATAGTTAACAAACATTTATTCAGTTACCACTTTGTGCCAGCTATATTCTAGTCTTTAAGGATAGAGTGGTAAATAAATGAGCCCAGAGATCTGTTCTCATGGAACTTTGATTCTAAGAGGGAGACAAAATTACAAATAAATAATTTCAAAATCCTCAATTTACCACTTGCCAATTTATCCCTATCATCTAGTTCTTTATGCCTCATTGTATAAAAAATAATAATAATAATAAAATGTCTTCCACAAATGCATTTTCTTTGCTGGGCTTTTTGGGGGCAATTAAATAGGAGTGTGGACTCTGTATATACCAAATATTCTCATAGTGCCTGAGAACAAATGCATATAAGCTGGTGGGCAAAAGTCAATTAAATGGAAATTCTCAACCAATCCTCATTTTACAAGTTTTAAATAAATTGAATGTTTTTAAACTAAATATCGAATGTTTTCTGTGTGCAGCTAATCAAAATGAAGTATTCTGTCTTTAAATTTTCAATTTCAAAATGCGACAAATTTCCAAAATTCTCATTCCAAGCTACTCATTGAGATTGAGCCCCATTAGAATATATTTACTTTAAAAAATATATCTCTGGCCATTTAAAACCTTAGAACAGTGTTTTACTACATGTCCTCTACGACAGCAGTCCCCAACCTTTGTGGCACTAGGGACCGGTCCTCCTATGAGAATCTAATGCCTGAGGATCTGGGGCGGAGCTGACGCGGTGATGCCAGCACTGCGGAGTGGCTGCAAATACAGATGAAGCTTAGCTCGATGGCCCACTGCTCACCTCCTGCTGTGTGGCCCGGTTCCTAACAGGCCACGGACAGGTACTAGTCCGTGGCCCAGTGGTTAGAGACCCCTGCTCTATAATCAGGAGAATAGAAGCTAACTCGACCTAACAAATAGAAGCTAGTCAGTCAGTGCAGGAGACTATGAATAAAAACAAAACAAACAAACCAAAAAAAAAAAACAAAAAAAAAACATTTGTACTTTCTCACAATTCTCCCTACATGCCTATTATTGAAAGACTATTAGAGTTTCCATTTGAGAGGGAAGTATTTTGGCTCAGTGACATTTAATTTTGCTTCCTTGTCACCTGCTGTTTTTGTGCTTTGCTTTTGATCTAGCCAAATTGACTTCTTTTTTCCTCCTGCTAAAAAAGTACGTAAGTTTCATAAGTAACCCCACATAATATCTTCTTTACTAATAGAAAACATTCAATTTCTGCCTCCTCATTCTCTACAGTTAGAAATGATAGTTGATAAACCATGAAGTCAGAATGGAGATGCTCATTTCATTTGACTCAAATTTTATTGATTATTATGGTGCTTCCTGGTATGTTTTGAAATTTAGAAATATTTCTTATGATAGAAGGGCAATTCCAAGGCAAAATTCCTCAATGATAACTAGCTTAAGGCAAAAATAAGGTCAATCATTTTTATAACAAATATTATAAAAACGTATCCATTCCATAACAAAGAGCTGAGCCTGTTGAATCAAACATAATTTCAGCAAATCATAGCTCTGCTCCTTATAGGCAAGAGATTGTGATAACATTAATTTCCCTAAATCTCAGTTTTATCTGTAAAATGAGTCATATCAATATCATGCAAATAGCTAGTGGTGGTGCTTCAGAGAGAAAATGAATACACAAAGTAAATGCTCAATACACATTATCCATTATTTGTTATGACTATTTCCAATTGGCACATAATTGTAATTTCTGGGTCTGCCTACATTTACACATTCATCAAATATTTGTAGGGTGCCTACCATATCTAAGACATGAAGTCATTTCACTAGGGAGAAAATCATTTTTGTAATTAGAATGACTCCATCTCCTAGCTCCTAGGGTAGAAATTGGTGGACTATAGGATAAGCCTCAAGGCAAACAATCCAGATTTGACTCACTCAGACATTCATAAATAAAACATTTCTAATGGAGGAGCAGTGTCGGCAACATGTCAGATGATAGATGAGTATCATGGTAGCATCAGGTACCATATGTAACATCAGAAGAAGGGGTACAGTGTTTGGCAAAACATCATCACAATCAGACCTCACAAACAAATTACAAGATAATTGAAGGCAAAAGAGGTTTTCTTGAACTAATCCTCAGTTCTGTAGTATTCTAACTGAAAACAGGACACCGTGGCCAAATAGCATGCGTTTGTGTACTTTCTAAGCACTAGAAGAAGCATGCTGATGAAACATACAAAAAACAAGTTGCAAACTTTAATAAATTTTTCAAATTACAGAGACATATTCTGCTTTTGACAGTACTAATAAAATTTCATTTGAATATGAGTTTGGGGTTTCTAACTTTCACCAATATATTTGGGGGTGCCAAATTATACACACAATAATATGCATATATGATAAATGACTTTTAATATGGAACAAAGGCAAATTAGAACCTCACAAAAGTGAAAATAATCAAATGTGAAACAATGATGGAGAAAGGTACAAATGAAAAGGAGAATGAGCATTAAAAAGTAAATAATAAGCAAATATTAAGAGAATGGTAAGAGTATCTTTTATACGAGAATATAATTAATGATGTTTTAAAAAGTATAGAAGGTAAGTCAAATAATTTTCACAAAAATTTTACATATACTCAATAAGAATAGAGGATATTATTATGAATATTAAATAGACTTTGATGTGTTTGTGTGTTGAAAATACTGCATATGTGGAGGTGTATGGTGGAATTAAAGAAAATTGTAACTATTGAGAAAGAACTGTCATTTTTCTATGATCTTATATACGGTGTTTGAATTTTAACTATCATAAAAAAACTACCTCATCTTTCCACCACAAATCACAGATATTGACACCTATACCCATCCACTTATTATTTCCTCCTCTTACAATTAAAGTGTTCCCAATTCAAATTAAGGAAATTCTCTCTACTTGGACTTTTTACTTGTTTATTATTGAATCATCAATCTTTCTTCAGCCTAAAAACATGCCTTCTTAACTCCCACTTGAAAGATAAAGCAAATTAAAAAAAAAAATAAACTTTGGTATTATAGGGGTTCAGAGGCACTCTAAGATGTACCTCTGTGGTAAGTAGATTCTTTTGGGCTAAAGGCAACCCAAACCTTGTGGGCTCAAGAGAAACTTCTGTCTCTACCCCTTAACTACCTGAAAGAATTTGAATTTGGGGCCATGCCCATAATAAGAGAATATCAGATCACTTTTTCATGACCTACCTATATGGCAGGGCAAACTTCTAATCATTGAACAATCACTCTTATTGTTCTGCAATGACCTTCTTCCCCTCTGTAGCCCCAAGTGACCCTTGACTCGGAATGTCACATATACCTCATTTTCCCTTTCTGTCTTTGAACCTCTCATGTATATGGGGTCTTTGACTGTCTTGTGTATGAAGAGTTCCCATATGTACGTATGTGATTAAATTTGGTCATTTTCTTTTTAATTTGTCTCATGTTTATTTGATTATTAGAGCAGCCAAAAGAACAGTGAGGGTAAAGGATCCTCCCCACAGTATGCTAGTAAATTGGTTCTCCAAAAGTAAAACAAAACATAAACAAAGAAACAAGCACAACGACAAAATCCCTGATGTGCAGTGTTGGCCATTTTCCATGGTGTAAATCTCCCACTATGGAGGATTTTAAAGTCATCAATGGTATAACAACCTGTTGCTGAATATTTAACAATCTGCTCTCATGAACCTGTATGATCTCACTCCAGTATACCACAGTACTTATTAATGGGGTTACTCCCTTGTTTTTCCATCCTCTTCCATTTCTCTGTTCCCCTTCACACAAACAGAAAAAAAAGCTTTTCAAATGTTTCAGCTACATTCTTTGTACTTACTTTCCTACTCTCTCCCCTTCATATTTATTTAGCATCAATATATGCCAGGCACTGTTCCAGACACTGGAAATAGAGAAGTGAACAAAGCAACCCCCTAACCTCATGGAGCTTAGATTGGAGTTGAGACATAGACAATAAATAAAAACAAATCTCCAGCCTCTCAGATTTCAAGTTCTATAGAGCAGGGGTTCCCAACCCGTGGGTCATGAACCGGTACTGGTCTGTGGCCTGTTAGGAAATGCACTGCACAGCAGGAGGTGAGCGGTGGGCCAGAGAGTGAAGCTTCATCTGTATTTGCAGCTGCTCTCCAGCGCTAGCATCACCACCTCAGATCTACCTCAGATCCTCAGGCATTAGATTCTCATAGGAGCACTGGTCCCTGGTACAAAAAAGGTTGAGTGGGGACCACACCTAGGTCATACTGGATGAAAGAACTGGCTTCTGGCTCTCTACTTCATTAATAGCTACAATGTTGCCAAGCCTAATGGATGTTTTCCTATCTCCATCTTACTCTATAGCTCCCAGTAGCACTCCTACATTCTTAAATTATTTTTCTTAGATTCTTTGACACTGTATATTTCTGGTTTTATATCTATCTAGCTATACTTTCTCAGGCTCTTTTTCTAACCCAACATATTTAAATGATATAAAATTCTGGAGAGGTTTAGAGGTCAGGTCTGCGTTTCCTCTAGCTACACTTACTCTTCCCTAAAGTGATGTCATCCAATTTTGCCTTCCTCCTTCCCTCCTTCTCTCTTAAACATTTCCTATATGCTAATTAATCCCAAATACATATCTCCAGCTGAGACCTCTCCTCTCAGAAGATATCTCAAATTTGTTACATACAAAATAAGGCTCTCAGTTCCTTTCAGATCCAACAGTCTTCCCATTAATCACCATCTCTGAATATGGCAACAACATTCATGCATTGTGTCATGCTGTAAACTCAGGAATTGTCCTTGATCTTTTTCTGCATTCCTTCATTTGATCCATTAGCAAGCCTTGTCTTTACTGTCTCTAAAAGGAATATATACATCCACTTTATCTTCATGTTCATGATTACTATTTCACCCAAGTTGTGATCCTTTACTTCTGGGACCATGACATTCACATCCTAACTGTTCCCATACATTTCAATCTATTCTGTACTCAAGAGCTAGAATTATCTTTTTAAAAACATAAATTAAATTATAACACCCTCATACTAAAACCCCCCAAAGCTTCTCATTTCTTTAGAATAAATCCAAACTACTTCCATGCCTACAATGTATTTCATGACCCAATACTGCACACTTAGCTAATGGCAATCTAATGGCTTCTCTCTTTCTCACCAACTACCTTTCAGATATATTGACCTTGTTTTCTTATGTAAAACAACACAGGCCCTTTTATAGCTCTTAGTCTTTACACTTGCTGTTCTCTTCACCTGGAATTTTTTCCCCATCTTTCTGCACTTTTGATTCATTGTCATCCCTTAGGTTTTAGCTCATATGGTACCTCATCGGGGCTGCATTTCATGATCACCCTATTTTAAGAAGCCCACTCTCTTTCCCTGTATTTCACATTGACTTATTTCCTTTATATCATTTGTCACAAACTGTAATTATTATGGTTATTCATTACTTCGCTATTGTCTCTCTTCAATAATATAAGCACTACAAGGGCAGGAACTTTCTCTAAATTGTTTTAATCCTTACTGACAAATGGTAGGTACTCAATATTTGTTAAATTAGTAAATGAATGAATAAACAGATAATTACAGCTACAGGGAATAAAATTTCATTTTGGTGACGTGCACATAGAATAAGACTCATGTTGTAAACCAAGAACTGATTGAAGGGAAAGAAAGCATTATAACGAAGAGGAGCAAGCAGTATTTCTCTCACTCCAAAATTATGTTAAAGAGATTCAGTTTGATAATTTATTATTTTTCATCGAGCATCAATTATGTATAAGGAATTCTATTATATTTTCTTATTTACCCTTCAACACTCTCTTATGAGTTAAGAACATTGCACAAGGTCATGTAACTAATAAATGATGGTCTAATTAAATCAGAGATAAAGAGACTCCTGAGTTTACATTCCAGTTCTCTCCTGTTCTGATACTGGGCAAGCTCAAATAGACTGAGCTTCAGCTTCCTGTTGTATCATAAAAGTTTTTTTCTTAAATTATTGACCACATTCTCAAAAATGAGACTTGATTTGTACAATATCTCTAGCTCTAGGAAATGAAGAGGTTTTTTTTTTTTTTTTTAAGTAGCAGAGAGAGAAGCATCTATTTCTAAATTAAAGAGCATTAGCAGGTTAATCAAGAAGCCTATGAGTGATGATGACAAAGTTAGTACATTTTTAATTCAGATTAAAAATACTCAAGCTAGTACTCAAGGCACAGGAAAAGTGATGTTTTATTCATTGTTTCTAAGCTTCTGCACAGACTCTACAAAACAGCACAGTACTCTGCATAGAATCAATGTTCCAAAGTTATTGACTGATTTGATAGAAAAATTTGTTCAAGTCCTCTCTGAAACTCCCTAAAACTTGAATTAAGTGGATTTCTAAGAAGTATCGTACTGACTGAATACATGGCGGGCTGGAAAATTCAAGCAAGTAAAAGCCTTGCCATTTCACTAAAACTATGAATCAGTGGAAGGTAGGAGCCTACTGAATAATTATAATTGCAAGAACAGTTCTTTAAAATAAGATATGAGAACGAGAAACGGATTTAGTTAAGAAACAAAGAAAAATTGGACATTAAAAACACATTTGTAAACAATTAATATGGTCACTTGCATAACTACTATGTGTCTGCATGTGTGTCTTATTTGAAAAGTAATCTCTGACTAGAGATTAGTAACATCAAAGAATGGGTAGAGAGAAGGAAAGCCTTTATGTATCTTCTCATTTCTACCTTCATGGTTGGATGTTTATTTTTCCCATTTGCAACCTTAACATTTCTTCTCTCTTTCCCAATTGCTGAACAAGAGTTAAAATTAATATGCTAAATATTATAACAGTTAAATTTCTTAACACAGCTTCTGGCTCTTGATTCTGAAATTCCAGCTTTTCTCAAGTATCTTTCCTTCAGGTTGAATCCGACTAACATGAGGCTGGCTGTCCTGATGACTGTAAGCCCCAGAGCTTGGTATAATTAGCTCACTTTCCATATCCTGCAAAGCCTGCCTCATTACCCATAACTTTAGACCCTATTCAGGCTCTGGTCCTAGACTGGCCAAACGAGTCCCACTTCAGCTCTTATCATGATGGGGAACTCATCCCTTGAAAAGAAATCTCTCCCTCAAGATGGATACAGGTTAGATTGATGTCTTTGGCTACAGGAGTTAATCTTTTAGTTCTCCATGATTTTTCCTTTCATTAGTTTGGATTTAATCCTTCACTTTTAAACATTTTTTATTACAAAAGCGACACATGCTTATTGTAGTGGAAAATTTAAAAAGTACAGAAGTATAGAAAGTGAACAATGAAAATACCTCACGTCTCTATAACACTCTAGTCTCATTATCTAGAGATATTTCTTAGAAGTTATACTTGTCTATTCATCCATTCATCTATCCATCTACCCATCTGTCCATTTAGCCATCCATTTATCTATTCATCTGCCTGTCTTTCTAATGAGATTAAACTATATGCATAATATGTACATATCTACTTCCCTACATATCATCACAGGATGGACCCAGGTAGTATAAATTCAAAGTCTTGTTCTAGACCTCATTGACTATACATAATTTTGGATAAAGAATTTAATTTTTTCATGTCTTAATGCCATCATCTATAAAATGAGACTAAGGTTTTTGAAAGAATTAAGACAAATGTAAGTACTTAGAAAAATGACTATCAAAAAGTAAGTTTTCATACATGTATATATACATACAATTTGGACTTTAAAAACTAATTTTAATAATGCATGTATTCATCTATTCATTCATTAACTTTGCAACTATTTATTGAACACCTATCATAAGTCAAGGATTATGCTAGGCACTACTGTTATAAGAGTGAGCAAAAGTTAAAACAATCACAAACAAACTTGGACTCTGATTGTATGGAGCCTATAGTCCAATTGCAGAGCTTTATCTGCCTAGCATTCTATACTTTGGAATAATACTGGAACTACTGTAAACGATACTGCAATGATCATCTTTATGTATCTGTCTTAAATATGTATGAGTATTCTATAGACCTAATTCTTAAACGTTAAATCTCACGATGGAAAATGTGTATAATTCTATGTTTTGACAATAACTCCAAATTTCCTATTTAAAATTTCCAAGTGCTTGTTCACCAAAAGAAACACAGGGCCTTTTTCATGAACCCTCATCATCACAGGATATAATACTTTGCATTTCTTTAATCATTAGCAGTATTGAGCTTACTTTTGTTTTGATAGCTTATTTGTAATTTTCTCAGGTAGATGTTCAGATCATATTATTCACTTTTTAAATATTAATATGATATATTGGTTCATATTAATTGAAGAAGTTTTATCATGGTGAGGTTATCAATTCTTTAATATCAGTATGATTCCCTAGTCTATTCTGTTTTGTCACTTTTAAATGGTGTTTCTCACCATAGAAGATATTTTAATTTTTGCGTTGATAAATTTGTCAATTTTATTTTACACCTTCTCAGTTTTATGTCACTTTAATACTATTAAAATATTCCTCTATATCTTAATATATATTTTTAAAGTTTTACCTATTTATATAAAATCATTATTATCTGAAAATTCTTTTAGTATTTGTTGTGAAACTAGATTATCATTAGATGTTTTTTCCCCAATAATGTCAAAGATTTTAATTTAATTTACTAGCTAACCTACTTTTTCTCTATAGATATGCAATGCCGCCCTTCAATGTTAAATTTACCTAAATAAACATTTGTCATAATATTTATTCTATATCATTAAACTAGATCTCTATATCATGCCACATTGTGTCGGTATGCTATGTTATGAAATCTACTAAAGCAAGTCACTTATTGGAAAGTAATTTCTCAACTATTATCATGCATTTACATTTAGACTAATTTTATAATTATCATGACAACCGCATCGCTTTTCCCTTTTGTGTGATTTATTTTTAGTGTGTTCACCCCTAACATATCTCTGCTCTTCTCTGCTTGTTCCCTAGGTGGCTGACTCTTTCACAATGCATCTCCTGGTATCATTCACTAGCTGTATTCCAGCTTCATTAAGCCAATGGAAAGGACCAGCTGGAGATTCAAAGACAGGGAAAGAGAAAGCTGGGAAATTTTTCTTCCGTAATCTCTCTGCTACGGAGTTGCGTCTTATAGTAGCTGATTCCTTCCAACAACTATATTTCCCAATATGTGGCTCTTCCTCTAGTACTGCAGCTCTCACTGGACTCTACTAACCTTCATTCATTCTGTTTGTCCCCTTTCCCTCTAAGGGCTAGGGATAGTGCTTCCTACTGTTGCTTCTCTCTGGGTGATTCTCTATCACCTCTACGTTAATGTATTATACTTCTGTAAGTAATCTTATATAAAATTCTCTTCAACTATCGGAGGTGAATTCTGTTTCTCACTGAGATTCTGTAATACTTGCTAAAATAATATATAGATGGATGATGGATGGATGAATGGATGGATGGATGGATGGACGGACAGACAGATTTATACACACACACACACACACACACATATGTGTGTGTGTGTAACTATATCTTTATTAAAATTATTTTGAATGCATATATTAACAGAGTAAACTAACATTTTCATCATATATGTCTCTTCCTTTTCTTATATCTTTATGTACTTAAAATTCACATGATATCATTTATATGTGGGATATAAACCTTAAAGCAACAAATAAACAGGACAAACAAACAGAGACTCATGGACATGGACTATAGATTAGTGGTTACGAGAGGGTGTGGAGAAGGGGAAGGGGAGAGGTAGATGGGGTAAAGGGAGTCAAATATGTGGTGACAAAAAGAAATCTAACTACGGGAGGTGAACACGCAGTGTAAATATATATATGCCCTATTGTTAAAGTGTACAGCTGAAACTTTTTGGATTTTGTTAACCTATGTCACCATTAAAAATAAATAAATAAATAAATATAAAAATAAAAGAAAAAAATATGCAAACAATATACAAGAAAAATAAAATAAAATAAAATTCAACTTTAAACTTTCTCCAAACAAACCTTACACTTTCCTGTATAATTTGCTTCTGAGAAATCTACAGATTATGTAGTATTCTGAATAGGATTTTATTATTTCTTTATATCTTCTAATTCTCAATGTGCTCTTAAATAAAGAGAAAATCATATTGTTTCCAAATGATAATATTTAAGTCTATCTTTTCCAATATATATACTTCATCTTTTTTTATTGTCATATAAAATTTGCTAGGTTCTCCAGAACAATATTGAAAAATAACAGAAGTGAGCACTATCTTTAAACTGTTTATTATTTTTATAAGAATTCTTCTAGCATGTCAAGATAAGGAAGTTTCTTTCTATTCCTATTTTAGTAATAACTTTTCTCAGAACTTGGTAATAAATTTTAGCAAATGTCACTGGATATATTATTTCTTTTTCTAGTGAGAAGATTGACTAGTTACAGCTTCCTGGCCTTCTTTAAGAAAATAACAAAGACTGTTATTGTACTGTTTTGCACTTTGTTTTAAATTTCATTTTAGCATAAATGTTATTCTACATAAACTTATCAAGTAAAAGCTTTGAATCTCATCCCTTTAAAAAGCTTTGCCTTATTTCTGTTTAAAATGTATGGCATATATGGATGAAATTTCACTTATTGCAAAGAATTTCTCTAGCTAAAAATTGTTGGCATTCTAATTTAGACTAAAGTGTAAATAGTTAATAACTGTCCATGTTTAAAGTATTTCATTTAAATAAAATTAATCTTTAATTGACACATCTTTAGATGGGGGAGGAGGCTATATCCCTAATAGAATAATAGTTTGATTCATTTCTCAACATAAGTAGCCACTCAATTGGAGAAGGTAGGAGAGAAGCTAATTCATAATCCCTAACTGTAACTGGACATAGCAGGAAATAGAGTGAATCACCATGTTTCCTCTGTCATGATGACTCTTAAGTTCTATCCAAGCTCATTATCTCTGTTGGCATTTGCATATTCTTATGAGTTAAAAAATAATTAAGCTAAAATAGGTTGGGCATGTATGAGCAGAAAAAATAGCTTGAAATAAAAAAAATGTTGCAAATATTTTAATAATCTTGACAGAGTCAAGTTTCTAGAGGTTTATTTGAACCAAATGCAAATGAGCTCTAAGCTTAAGATTCTTTTTCAATTTCTCATTATAAATTTGTTACTCCGTTGTGAGTGTTGTGTGATGAAGAATGAAGTAGATGAAATTTTCAGTAAAGAGTATATACATGCCCAAGAAATCAGAGTCAAGAAATTCTATAAATTCTAGGTTTTTGTACTAAATGAATTAAGAGAAAAAAGAAACCTGATTGTTGTAAATTTTACATTTATTATGGTAATATGCATTTGCTTCCAAAAATTAAAATAGAATAATTGAAACAAAATTTTATTTTGGCAGAAATTAATCTTCTGGATTTTGTACAGATGCACATTATGCTTTGAGTATATTACACGTGAACTTACTTTCGTGTTTTTATTTAAGCTATTTTCATTGCCAGGCTTGCATGGTCCTATTTCTTTTCATTTATTTAACTGAATAAATGTTACCAATCCTTCAATTTTCAGGGGCTATGCAATTGTTTCCTTGAACATCTCAAGAGTTCAGTACATAATGACATCTTCCATCCTCTGAACTTTTATAGCCAGGTAGATTCTATCATATACTAACTTGAAATTCAAGTTTACACACACACACATACATACACGCACATTCACACTCACACACATGTAGTGAAGGTATCACACACACAAAATGAAGGTATTAAAAAACTATTTGTGAGAGACCTGAGATTCTTCTAAAAACATTTTAAGAAAAGAGTGACTCAATTACATTATCAAATCAATGTTTTTCTTTAAGGTAATTCATCCAGAATGGATTGGAACCTACTGAATGCCAGGCTCTTGTGCTGGTTGCTGAAGATAAATGCTGGACAAGACAGACATAACCCCTGACCTCAAAGTGCTCACAGTGCACGTGACATAAATTAATTCTAATGTGTGAGGCCATATAGTCTAGGTTTTTCTCAATTTTATATATTTAAATGTTAATAATATTAAAGAGCAGAAAATTAAATGTTAGGTAAATAAAATATCTATGTATGATCACTTATAAGGAAAGTAGTGAAGCAAGAAGATAAAGATGTTAGCATTACTTTGACATTTTATGTCTGAACAAATAGTCACCACACCTATTTTATGAGTCAAATCAAAACTTACACAACAGTGATTGTCTACCAAGTTCCTTTTTTGCGACTACTTTTTCTAATTTCTTTCTTTAGGACTAGAGGAGAAACAATGTGAACTTTTAGAAGACAATGTATTTTCAATGCCTAATACCGAGACTGACTAATTTCGCACTCATGAAATATTTGTGAAAAAAAATTTTTTTAATGGTCACAGGCAGAGACATCCAACTCTTTGCTCTTCTGTCATGTAATGTGCATTACTTACATTCTCTTTTTCTGTTGTTTCTTAGCCCACATTTAAATCATCAATTCTATTTGCATAATTAGCCCTCATATGGATTTTTTGTGCCTTTCTACAAACTATTTAATCGAGTCCTAAATTCAGTCTTGAAACATGATGTTGAATAGGCAAACAGAAAAAAAATGGCTTTTACAATTGTCAACACTCATGTATATAAATTATATATACATTTTAAAAAACTGGTTACATATATTTGAATCTGATTTATTTTAGATACAAATTAAAAGGAGTAGCATATATTACTATATTTGAAATAAAAGAATTAGATTCAACACTTGACAAGTCAAATTTAATGCATACCTTAAAATGATGCAACATTTTACTTCTCAAAGAAGTTCCTTAAAAATATTTATCTAATTAAAAACTATAAATATATAATTGAGAATTGTGATTTCAAAAAATAGGAATATACTACAAATTAAATTCGACATTTTTTTTTTCTGCAGAAACTAAATGAGGTTAATACAGTGGGTGAAGTGAACATAATTCACAAGGCCATTAGAGCTGAAATACTTCAAGTACATTCCTGTTCAGTTCTTATCCCTTTCATAAAGTTAATTTATGAAGAAATATGCAAGTCTAGACTAGTCCACTAAAGTATACTTTTTTATATGATTATTTCACATAATATGGCTACTGACCGTATGTATTTTGTCTAGGCCTTTACACGGGAGAGTTGTTAACATAATTCATTTACAAATTAGTTAGCAAGAAAACATGTTAAATTGAATTTTACTCTGAAACAATATATCAAACTAATGTGAAATATATTACATCCCATAAAATGAACAAACACTGATCAAATTATACAGCTGAACTATGTAGCTCACATATCCCAAGACATTTAAAATATCATCTCTATATAGTCATTAAATAAGTCTCAAGATACAAAGGGTTTCCATAAGCACCAATTAATAACTTTCTGTCATATTATCAGCTTATTCCAGAGGTTTATGATGGTGGTGAATTAAAAATAGTAATCTCTTCTCATAGTTTACATCAATAATCATCTGAGTCTTTTTCTAATCATAACAACATAAATTTTACAATGTAATTTACATGAAAATACATTTTTATCTTATGTTGATTATCAGCATGATCTTTAGCATCTTCAAGTATTTGGAAAAAGAGAGCTATCAAAATTAGAATCGTGGTTCTCAGTATCAGAAAGCTCTAGTAAACACCAAAAACTTTCATCATAGTCTATAGCTAATACAGCATGAAGTACAATGCCTTAGACAGAGACAGTATTTAATGAATAACTGTTGCTTTGTTATATCTATGTTAACACAATAAATTAAAGAATAAAATCTTAATTCTTGGTTTATACCCTAAACTTTCTTTTTAGCCATTTCTGCAATGGTAGTGAACAGGGAGGCTTCCTCTATTCCCAATGAAATCCCCAATATGCAAGCGTCTTCTGAGAATTCCAATATACTAGATTGGGTAGTAGGCCTAACATGCGGTTCCCACTGCTGAATGATCTATTGCTCTATCTATCTATCTATCTATCTATCTATCTATCTATCCATCCATCCATCCATCATCTATCTATCATTACCTATCTAACATCTATCTATCAAGCAATGAATCACATTCATTTATGGTCTCATTACATTTATAATATTTCAGGCTAGGGGTATATATATGTAAATATCTGAATGTTTATATGTTTGCTGCAATACAAAAAATATATGTATGAAATTCCTATAAGATATGTTATCTCTTATTTTAAATTAATATTTTAAGACATAAGCTACACGTCTATTGTAGCTGAAGAATCTATGCAATCTGACATTTATATGGAATGAATGACACTGCTAGAAACTATCTATGACATTGTGGGGTTATCAAGTCAACCAATGAACAAAAGTCATTTTCTTTTTTGGTTGGATAGTTTGATAGATAAGAAAATGTCACATTCGCAGTTTAGCTTGTGACTATTTCCCATAATAGGTTCACATACTATGTTTATATAATAAGTTCATATAGTACAGCATTAAAGCTGTACTAGAATATAGTATTTTAAAAACACACAGGTGGCACAAGACCATACACAAAGAGTGATGAAAAATTGACTTGTGTCAATGTCAAGTGATATCTAGTTGATGGTCACATGACTCTCATGTGAACTGCTTCTACTTAATATATGTTGTCAATGACTTGGATATTAAGGCATAAAAATACAGCTATTATAATAAAAGATGCCACAATACTAGAAAGAATAACTTATTATTTATAAAAATAAATCTTGCTATAAATGTCTTAACTGAAATAGTATTGAAACCAGGAAGATAAAATTTAATAGATATGAACTTAAAGTATGGAATTAATATAGGAAAGAACAGTTAAAAGGACTCCATGGACTCAGAAAAATATATGAATGGGAATAAGGCAATTGGAATTCTACTCCTAGCCCTAAATCTTACTAAATAGATGTAGGAGATATAACTACCATGATAGTAATGGGTACCAAAAGCAAGACATATAAATAAAGGTTTTAAATGTTTATCTTAGAGATAGTGAAGACATAATCAAATAGTGGACGTCAATCGCAGTTCCTCTAAATATAAGTAAAATTAATATGTGAATGTTACAAAGATACAAATTCTTTTTCAAAGTAAGAAAAAACTTTCAGGTAATATCACTTTTAAAAATACTTAACTTCTATAAGACAGGATCTGATTTAGGAACACTGGATTGGCACACGGATTCGATTAGAGAATGTTTTGACACCTGTCATCTGCACTAGAGAAGGTACTCTGTACTGTTTGATATGTTGCTTTGGACTACGTATTGTATCTCTCTTTATTTTATTTTTTTTACGCCTACAGCACCTGGTCTTCCTAGATGATCTCCCATCCAAGTACTAACCAGGCCTGACCCTGCTTAGCTTCCAAGATCAGAAGGGATCGGGTGTGTTCAGGGTAGCATGGCCACAGACATTTCCTCTTTTCAAATACATTATTTAATTTACTCCTCTTTTAAAAATCTGTGAAGCAGGTGGTACAAGAACTATATAGGGATGAATTCACTGAGACTTAAACAATAAAATTGGTTTCCCAAGAACACTGAGCTTATAAGTAAGCAGCAGAGCAGAACAACTTCCAACTCTAAATTCTGATTAATGTTCAAGCAATTAACAAGACCACTTAGCTAATTCATTTACTACAGTCCTGTTTACACCTTTATAATCACCTTAATTAATTTTTTCTTTTTGTCAGGCCTCTGACTGCATTGATGTGATTGGTCTCTGTCAATGAGTAATAAAATAATACTTGACTTTCCCACGTTACACTTTTTTTAAATCAATATTTCCATAGGACAATATTTGCAAACATGCCTTCTCTAATTTAGGATACATGTTACTCTTCATAACAGAAAAAAAATTGTGTTAAAATTCAAGTATTTGCTGATAATTTTCTCTTGAACATTTTACAGATCTCTATTGCATATATAATATTATATGATATGATATATAAACATGTTAACCTTTAAAATATATTCCAATTCATTTTTATTTGCCAAATTAGGCTACTGTAAAACATAAACAAGATATTAGAAAATACACTACATAGGACACTTATCAGACTTTTGTTTTCTATTTAAATAACTTTTTTTGGTAATGAAATCTCCATAGTTTATAGAGCAATTACTGCCTGTCAGAAAGAAATAATGAGCTTGTATTTTTCAGCTGTGTGTAAACTGCATGCATTTTATATTTCTAAGGAGAGGCCTCTATCAATCAATATTTTAAAAAAAATGACAGTGCTCAGTTAGGCAGGAACTGTTACTGGAGCTGATAAATGTTTACCCTTCATTGGAGACTGACAACTAGCATATGACATCAACCACTTTTGTGCTTTTATACTGCTTACATTAAAACCAGTCTAGGAATATGAAAATTCAAAAATGTGATTTTAATGTAAAACTGCTTTCAAATTTTTTGTTAGGAAGCTTGCCAGACACACTAGTGGATGACTTTGAGAAGCAAATAGGTATTACATGTATAAGATAAATAAGTGAAGAAGAAATTAAAAACAAATACAAGCCACTGTTGTATGTGGGCAAAATACAATAAAATATTGTTAAATGATCACATTCCAAGGTCTATATTCAAATGCCTTTTCATAAATGGAGTCCTAGCAACCTTTGTAGCTTGTTCAGGGCAGGTTTAACAACAGCAGTTTCTCCTAAAGCAGGCTAAAATCATTTAACCCATGATGGCTTTTTATGCAGAGCTGACTTATTTGAACTTAGAGAACAGCAGACCACATAAATGTCATATTAATATTCTTAACTGAGCTAAATTGTGTTAACAACAGAACTTGTCTTATCATACACTTCACCTTGGCCTATGAGAGAATGTGATAGTTATGCTATTAATTGATGATCAGTAAAAGCAGTTATTTTTGAAAATATATAATGCACAGAAAATAGCATTTTCCTGCTCCTCATTTGCCTGTATTTTCTAAAAAACACTTGGCTTAAAAGAGAACTTCTTATTGGAACTGTTTATTTTTCTTAGCTTTCTTTCATTGTTTTTTAGTCTTCCCTTTCCTCAGTTCTTAAAATGAAGATCTGAACTTGACCATAACTACCTAAACATTTTGATAGTCTTTCTACTTTAATTTGCCTAACTAAAATCCTTTTTATTTATCCATTCATTCAAGAAATATTTATTAAATATCTACCATTTTCCAGGCACTGAGGTAGGTGCTAGAGCATAACTGTGAACAAAAGAGTCAAGGGATACTTTTTCATGGAGATTACATTCCAGCAAAGGAGACACACATGTAAGTAGATAAACTCAGCTTTATGGCACGTGCTACACTACAGGAGAAACTAAACGTGCTGAATATTTAGTCTTCTGGCACGAGGTCAAACATTAATCTACCAGGTCAACTTCAGAATCGTTTCATGTTAATAAGTATTGTGGCTCACTTTTCTATATATTTATATTCTGTATCATTTTAAAAACTGATCTGTGGTAGCTTGGCAAGTTAAATGATTCTCTAAGAGCAGTATGGTATCCTTCCATCTCTTATCTTAACCCTTCAAAAATATCTATCTTTTACATTTCCGTGGTTTCATATATCATCTCGGCAGATCCCATCTCTTTCGATGTCTGTTAAAAAATACACTAAGTTTAACAGGGGATCATGATTATTAAGATGAATAATTGTATCTTTGTATAGTTATCTCAGAGTGCTTTTCATACTAAAAAGCTCAGAAGACTGTATTTTCTGATTCTTTCCTGTTAATTGAAACTTTATGATATTTCTTTGACTTTTACTTAGCATTGGCAAGTCATTTCTTCAAGGCATTCAATATTTTTTAAACATTCATCATAGCACCTACTGTGTATTGAACAATTTTCTAAGCGCAACAGCAAAATTAAAACATATATGGCACAGCCTCTGCTCTATATGAGCATAGTCTTGAACCTATACTTAACATTTGGCTAAAAAAAATTATAGCTGATTTAATCACATAATTGGCTTTGGGAAACTGCAGTCATCAAGTCCACATGTTAAAATGTAAGGCTTTAAATAAATGTATAAGTACGTAATCCAATCTATGCTAGTTAAAATATATCAGAAAAGACCAAAATAGGACCAAAAAATATAAGGTTTCATGAAAAAGATAGAGTACTTGAACAAGAACTAGAATTAGAAGGCTGAAGGATAGAAGAAAGGCTTTTCAAGCAATAGGAGAAAAGTTGAATTGCATTTAGCAATTAGTCTTCATCATAAAAAAAAGTTTATAACTATGTGGTGATGGATATTAACTAGACTTACTGTGGTGATCAGTTGGCAACATATACAAATATTGAATTATTATGTTGTACACCTGAAACTCATATAATGTTATGTGTCAATTATATCTCAATAACATAAAATAAAATAAGATTCTTGCATGTGGGACATAGTAAGAAGCCTGCCCCGTGATTACAGCTAAAGAAAGTAGTAAGAAATAAGACTAGAGGAAACATAAAACCTAGGAAGATTAAGAAAAATATTGATCACTACTAAGTTTGGAATTTTTAATACAGGTAATGAGGAGCCACTAATATTTTTTAACAGAGAAGCTACATGATTAAACTAGTGTTCCAGTAAAAGTTTGGAGGCATTTTGTTGAATACAGTTGAATATAGGAGAGAGAGAAATTTTTCAGCCATGGACAGAAAAAGAATAGGGATAAGATCCAGCAGTGGGAAAATCAGAAGTCAAAATTTTTGATTGGAGATCTGACTGCTATAACTAAAATTTTAGGAAAATTAAACCATCGAGGAGGCGATTCAATAAAGGCATCATTTGGAGTTGATACTGCTTAAATTGAGGCTAGAGAAGCAAAACCTTGGAGACATTTCAGAAAATTATAATTAAACTGATTTGATTTGAGCTCAAATAAAACATGGGCAAAATTGAGAAATAAACCTGATTAAGCCAATTCATTGAAGGTTTTCAATGACTTGGTTAGAAGTTTGAACTGTTTTCTAGGTATCCGATAATGTCATTCATACTCACAAGAATAAAGATGAACTTGGTTTTGGACTTTATCTCAAACAACCCTTCCTGCTCCTAAAATCATCATCCAAGATGTACTAAAATAATAGTGATAAAGTGTTCAGGCTCTGAAGTTAAATACTTCTTGATTCAAATCCAAACTCCACTTCCTACTAGTTATCTGTATGATATGGAAAAATTCCTTTATCTCTCTTCAAGACTTCGTTTCTACATTGTAAATGTAGAAGCAACAGCGCCTAGTCCTTAAAGTGATTGTAAGGCTTAAATAAGAAACTGCAGGTAAAGTGTCTGGTACAAAGTAAGCTCACATTAAATATGAGCTATTTCAGGAAACTGATCAGGTTTTTTCCTTACACTGAGCAGAACTGGTAATGTAGATATTAAAATCAACGGGATGGAAAGGAAAGTAGGAGAATGAAAACCTTTGCAAGCAAGAGAACTTACAGAGGATACGAGCAGATTTGGAAAACATTCATAATAACACGAAGAAGGGGAGTCAACAGAGCAGATGAGAAGCATAACACAGAAATAGATGATATATCAGATACAGTGATAGATGTGAACAGAGATAGAGATGAAGACATAGAGATGGAGATACAGACATAGACATACATAGAATGTCAGAATGTTAAGCTGTCCCAAATTCATAGACGTGAATTTCTCGAAAGGAGGGGTATGAAATTCACCCTGAAATTCAATTAGAATTTAATTAGTGACTTTTGGGAAAACAGTTTTGATAGAATGAGTGAGGAAGAAGTTAGTTCTTGAGGTATTAAGGAAAATAGATAATAGGCAAATTTGGCAACTTTAGTTACTGAGGTCACATTTAGGATGTTGAACAATTACAATGGTTAAGAGTAATTGGGAGCTCACAACTTGCCAAGCCTTGCTCTAAATGTTTCAAATCGACAAGTCATTTAATCCTCATAACATGAATATAACTGTCACCTCCATTTTCTCAATTAGAAAAAGGAGGTATAGGGAGATTAAGAGGTTTGCACAATTTAACATTGCTAAAAAGTAGCCAAGTTGGCTTTGAACCAGGCAGTCTAGCTCCAGGTCCTGTGCTGTACTACTGCTCACACAGCTTCTAAGAAAAGAATGGTGATTTCAACTTGGTCATATGGCTGAGTCTCTATCTACCCGAATAGGCCAGAATTGAGAATGAAAAACACAACATTTTAAGTGTTTGAACAATCATTTTAAAGTATACGAGAGAGATAGTCTCTTAAAGTAGCTTATAGGAGTGAGAGAGAAAACATATGTTTGAAATTACCATAATACATGACTTGTGATCACTTCCTTTGGAAAGAAAGGTATGCACTCCTTTGGAAAAAGCATGGGGAATATCTCTAGCTGGGGTGATTCACAAAAGGTCTATATGGAGGAGATATTAATTAAAACTGGATCAGAAAAGAGAAAGCCTAGAGACACTTCAAGAAATTATAAATACACTGATTGTTGGAGAATGAGATAAAGAATGAGATTAATTTGGAAAAACTGAAAAACATGGTTGAAATGTGATCGTGGACAGTTTAAATGCCATTGTTGAAGTATTTAAATGATGAGAGGTGAGCTTTTAATTTAGGGCAGTGGTTCTTATAGTGTGGTCCCCAGACCAACAACATCAACACCACCTAGGAATTTGTTAGAAAGGCAACTTACCTGGTGTTGCTTTCAACCTACAGGATTAGAAACTCTGGATGTATGGCCCAGGACTCTGTGTCTTAACCAGCCTCTAGATTATTTTTATGTATGCTCAAGTAGGAGAACCCCTGCCTTAAGGAATATGGTTGTTATTAAGTCTGTTCACAGAAGTCTCATTATTTTATCCAAGGCTCCTGATAGCATCTTTCATTCTGCTCACTTCAACCCAGCTGTAGCCACATGACTGACCTGCTTCATCAAATAAAATGTGAACAGAAGTGATGTGTGACACTTCCAACCACAAGCTTTATGGGCTATCATGTGCTTAAACGTGTTCTCTAATGGTCTCAACGTCTGTGTTGAGATGACCCCTCCATCAACTTCAGTCCTTGCACAAACTACAATGAACTGAGACCCCTACCAACCTACGATGACATGATGTTTGGTGGGAAAAATTCCATTCTTTTCAGTCTCTGAGATATCAAAATTGTTACAGAAACATAACCTAGCCTATCCTGACTTGACTTGGACTGGAGGAAGTCCCATGACTGAGAATGGATTGGTTTCATGGTAAAAGAGAATGTGCTTACTAAGAGGTAAAGATTTAAGATATCTGTGAAAGAGAGAAGAATCAATATTTCACAAGAGTCAGAAAAGAAACATATTTTTACATGAATATATGAGGCGGAGTGGGAGAGAGAGAGTGAAACAAATTATTACCAGAATATTAACAATATTTATCTCTGGATATA
>NW_011889121.1:1557880-1566715 GCF_000151845.1 Pteropus vampyrus
CCTTTTCAAAATAGTAAGGCCTGAAATATTAGGAGCCATACTTATTATATATATTGTTTTTATTAATGTGGTATCATCACTAGAGTTGATTACCATGAATCCACAGGCTTATCAACAACTTTACCTGCTTACTAGATTGTAAAACCAGAAAGGATGGCTCCTTTAATACAGATATACAGATAAAGTTTGGCTGAAAGGATAGTACTCCTGGGGATGTGAATGGGCTTTAGAGGGGTCCGTGAATCCCCTGAAATTGTATACATTGTATTTTATGTTTTTAGAAATGTATATGACAAAGAGTCCACAGATTTTATTATATCTCCAAGAGGTATAACACCCACAAGAGGTTTGGTTTTACAGTCCTATGAATATACAAAAAAAGCATTGAACTGTACTCTTTAAATAGAACTTTTAAAATAAACTTGCCAAGCCAAAGATAAAGTACTTTCACTTTTGTGCTACCATGTTTTTAGAACTTATGTACTTTATACTCCATTTCTTGATCTGACTCAATGCCAATTAAAGATCTTTTTGATGACCATGTCTGTGATGCTCTAGCTAAGCCTGGCCAATCTCAGGCCAGCATGATGACCTAGTTGCCTGGCTACCTTTATTCTCTTTAAAACAGATAGAACTTTCCATTGTGGCACTTTCACTACTTCTTTTGGCTCACGTCATACCATGGTTATGAGACAACCCAATTACCTTTTTATTTTTTTTTTTTAGGAGAAAAGAATTTTATGTTCATTTGGTTCTCAGAGAAAGCCAATATTTTGATTATTTTTGCTGATCAGAATATGAATACCAATAGAATAAAATAGGTCAGAAAGCCTGAGGATTGCATTAGAATGAGGAGCCAGACAAGTATACAGATGCCACAGTCAAATTATAGAGGAAGCACAAATATCATTGGTCAAGATGTCTCACAGATGAAGAGAAAAGCTGGGAGGCAGAGCAGACTGTCAGGCAATAATATAATCTTAAGCAGCATGCAAGGTCAAAGTCTGAAAGAGTGGAAAGGGATGTGCAGGCACTCAAGTAAGAAGCTTGGCGACACAATGTCAGATTTAGGAAGAGAGTAAATGGGAAAAAAATCGAAGAACTGTATCCAAGCACTGATAAAATAGGGAGTAAATTATAAGGACATCAGCAAAAAGACAGTGAGCAGTAGATGTAAGAGGCTGAGGGAAAGAATCAAAGATTTGAGAAATGATTTGGCTGCTTCTCACGTGTGTGACAATGGATAAGTAAGTAAACTTTTTTGAGTTTTCATTTTGTCACCTGTAAAACTGATACATTTAGTGATTCGTTTAATCCTCATTATGATCCTATGATGTAGATAATATTATTATCCCTATTTTATAGATAAAGAACCTGAGGCTCAGAGAGGTCACACTGCTAGTAAATGGCAAAAATAAAGATTCGAACCCCATAAGGCAGGTGTTGATGGTACCCTTCCCATCTTCCTTCATTCCTATGCAGTTTAGTACATGCTGGTCCAATTTCCACCTCCTAGCTCCTGCATATTTTTTGCACACTAGAGGCTATTCTTGAGTACATGTGACAGTTATAAATGCCAAGAACTGAATGCAAACCTCTTCCCAGGGTCCCTCAACCATTTACCAGCAGGAGTTGATGTATAAATTCCCCAGCTTCCTCATCCCTTCATAGGATAACTCTGAGGTGTTACTGTGGGAAATCCCATACAATTTTCCACAATTCCCCAGTGGGATTGAAATACACTCTTTATTGGCTTTCTTCCCTTCCTTGTCTCACTTCCTCCCTCCCCTTCTTATGTTTCCTAGGATAATGTCTCAAATAAACCATAAGCATTAGGTAATCTGAAAGTCATAAAGAGTTGTAAATTTAAATTTAATAATATGAAATAATAAGTTATTATTTCAAATAATTATTAGTAACACTGATACTTAAGCCAAAATCTAGAAGAGGCCCTTATTTTTATCCTTTCTGGATTGGAGTCTACCCATGAAGATAAGAATGTTGTTGGCCCTGAACTCGTAGTTGCAGAGTCCAATACTCCTGAAAGCCAGAGAAATGTCCATGGGTGGAAAGCAGGGAGTTTTTAAGAATTCTGTTAAATGACATTCAGTGAGTGAGGAATGGGAGAAAGTTCTATTTTGACCTCAGTAGTAAATGGAGATGATATGTTGAACATCACTTCCTCTATAAAACTTTCCTTGTTCCCTCAAGATACGGGCAGGTTCTGTCTGTGATAAGCTGTCACCATATCATATATTTCTCTTTGGTAGTACCAATCACAACTGAATAAAATAATTAGTTAGTGGTTAGCTAGTGAGCCTCTCCGCTCTAGCTTGTTCAACGAGAATAGACATTGTTTTTCCTTCAGTGATTCATACCACACCCAGCAATAAAATATGTGCTGGGCACTATTCTAGGAACGGGGCTTGGGGTGATAAATAAGACAGATGATTTACAGTGGCTTCATAAACACACAAAATAGATTTAAGGCATACATCTCCATCTTTAAAGTCTCTCCCAAAACTTGTAAATGTGCTCCAAGCTATTCAGTTCTCCTCTACCAACAACCCATTCCTCAATCTTTTCAGCAATAATATCATCAAAACTTCTAATTTGATAAATCCAATAAACTATTTTAATCCACATCTTACTCAATTTTTTGGTGGCATTTAGTACTTAAATACTCCTGTCATGATCAACATCCTTCCCATCTCTGTCTCCTTTTTGATCTCCCTGGGACTGTATGATTTTTATATCATCTTCACAAATGATACATTCTCCCATGAGTTCAAGTATTAAATATGCTAAAGATTATCAGCTCTATATTTATCAGCCAAAAGCTACCTTCTAAGCTTCAGATTCAATATATACAATGGCCTAGTAGACATTTTATCATAGGCATATTAAATGAGAACTATCGAAATCTGAACCCATTCCCTTTACCTCCTCCCCTAAACCTTGTTCTTCCTACAGGATTTCCTATTCACTTGCCTGATACATTAGCATAAAAATCATCTTAGCATACTTCACCTCACTACTCTGTCATATCCAATCATTCATTAAGCCCTATCTATCAAATTCTCTTCATCCCAATCAATCTCCATACACCATATCACTAGTCTAGTTTAAGATATAATCATCTCTTATTTGGACTAATATTACCAGTGTTCAAATGAATATTTTTCTTCCTCAAGTATGTCAGAATTTTGAAGAGATACCCATCCAGAGCATTGGCTCATTAACTGCCAATGCACAGCGATGGAGAGATGCTCTTCAGTGCGCTGTGGCATGTGTGATTGTGGGTCATGTTTTCCAGATCTATGTGGACACAGCCTTACGCTTGGCTGTTTCATGCAGTGATGGTCCCTGTATGACCCCTGTGTGTATGTGAGCTTGAGATGTCCAGTGTAGATTCACAATCATTTTTTGTTAGCTTTGTTTCACAATGTATTAGAAGTAGCAATGTCAGTCATCTTTGGTTTAAAAAATAGCTGGCAAGAAAGAAAAAAAGAGAAGACAAAACATCCGTTTGGCCCATGAATGAGTAACCTTACAATGCTTTTTATAACTCCAAACATCCACCCTCGTGAAAACTCTTTATAAAACCATTGTCATGATGATCAACTAATATTTTAAGCTGAAACATATATATATATATATCCAAGTTTCTGATTTTGCTCTGTATCAACATAGCACCCACAGAACTAAGGAAACCCCTGTAGCCACGTTAGCTTCCATCTTTCTCTTGTCTTTTGAAATGCCTTAAAGTACAAAGAAATATTTTCAGGCAAAGGCAAAAATAATTGTCAGGATGATAGTTTTGCAGACAGGGAGTCTTCAATGACAGTGCAGTTCCTATGGTGAGACACTATAATGAGTTCAAAGTGTTTACAACTTGAATACTGCCTGTCAAATGTTCCATTCGATGAAGTAAATTCTTGGCTACAAGCCACAAATGTGCTTTCAGAAATACAAAGCATTGTGAATATATAGGTGTTTCTATTATTGATCCAGGTGAGGCACTTACTTTTTTCTTCTTAACAAAAAAATAAGTTTTCTCAAGATATTCATAATTTCAAAACTGTGTTTACAGTAATAAGGTATGTATTTATTTACAAAACAACCAGAATCTCACTATGATCATCTGTATAAGCAATATGGTCATATAGTCTAAGTAATATAGTCTGAGATTTTCAAGGTTCTTTTCTGTTTAAGTTAATAGGCTGTATAATTCTGCAGCCTATTAATTTCATTAATAAAAATACTTTTCCTTCAGGAGCAAGGGACAGCACAGAGATAGCTTTAAAAAGTAAAAATAAGAGAGACAACACAAACATGAATTTATAAAATGTTAAAATTATTACTTAAAAATATTTTTGGAATTAACTATTTTTTTCACCCAATGTACCAATGGTATTCTAACAAACTATAAAAATCAATCTTCATTCTTAGATTTAAAAGCATCGTTCTTTATACAGCTACTAACATGGTTTAGTCCTGTTGTATTGCTAATGGGGTAAAATATTGTTAGAATACTGATATGTCTAGATACAGCTGCATATAGTTCTGAAGGATCCCATTCCTGACCTGGGCTACATTACTCAAAGGTATTCTACCTGGAGACAAGATACTATGTAAGGATCATGAATGGGCTGCAGAGGATACATGACACTGAAAAATGTATGCCACTATGTTCTTTTTAAAAAAAAAAAAAAAAAAAAGATCTACGACATCCTGCAGGATCTCAAATGGATCCTTGATTTGAAAACAAGTTAAGAAGCAGCAATCTAGGGCAGGCGAGGTTCTGAATGTGTGGGTCCAGCCCAGAGTCAGCATCACCTGGGTACTTGTTTAAAAATCCAGAATCTCTTGTCCCACCACAAACCGACTTGATCAGTAATTCTGGGGGTGGGACCCAGCGATCTGTGTTTTAACAAGCCCTCTGCACATTTCTAATGCATGCTAAAGTTTGAGAGCCACTAGTCCAAGAAATAGTTTTCAATTTTTTTTAAAACTCCTCAAATTTTGATTTAGTATGTTTAAAGAATGTGTATGTATTGAGGAACTTCCCTGGAAATTCTGATGGAAATTAACCAGCTGTCCACCACCACTCTAGCTAGGGCAGAGCTATTGAAACTATGGTTGGAGAACAAGCAGCATCAGCCTTTTCTGCGAGCTTGTGGGAAAGACAGAATCTCAACCCCACCCCTAGACCTACTAAATCAAAATCTCTGAGGGTGAGACCCAGGAATCTGGGTTTTAACAACCTCTCCAGATGATTCTAATGCAGGTTGAAGTTTGAGAGGTGAGTACTGGCCCAGAAAAAAAAAAAAAATAGGTTACTGTGATCCAAAAGTTTGCAGCTACTCCTGCATTAAACTTTAAATAGCTTTTAATAATAATAAAAGCTACTATTTATTTGGAAGTTATTATGTGCCAAACACAGTAGTAAATATAAGTCATTTTTATATTTGAGGAAAAATTTTGAAGACAGTGTTATTAATCCTGTTATACAGATAAGCATACTGAGGACCACGGAGTGTAAGTAATTTACATAAAATAGCAGAATCAGTTAGGATTTGAATCCAGGTTCAATGGTTTTGATTTTTAACGATTTACATCTATATAACTTCAGAAAATACAAGTTGAAAAGAGTCTTAGAGCTGGGTAAACCCATACATTACATATATTATTTAAGGGAAATTAAGATTGATAACTCAAACCACGTAGGATGGTATTAGGAAAATCAAGTAGTATACCGACCCAAGGTTTAAAACATATTATCAGTGGGTGTGGATTGGCTAAGTGTAGTATGGCAACCAGATTCTTATTCACAAACGTCTCCCTTATAGTAATAGTCCTTATACATGTGAATGGATTCTACATATTTTATAATGCAAGAAGACTATTAAGTCGGTCATTGCAGAAATGAGGCAGCAGTTCTAAGTCGCTTACTTAGAACCATTCACAGCGCTCTGCTTAGCTAGCTACGTTGCCTGAAGCATGACACACAAGCACTTTCTTCCTCCCCCTATGGGTGCTAACTAGACTGTTTGATGTAATGAAGTGATTAACAGAAACTTTTTCCCATTTGGGGCATACGTAGCAAATGCCCCATTAGATCCTAGGTACCTTTAGGACTCAAACACCAATGTGGGGAAGAAAAATGCTTGTTATTTTATGTACTATGGGCATAATTTCCAAATTAACTAGGCTGATTAGAAAATGTAAGGCAAAGTCTAAGGTATGATTGAATCACCATAACATCCATCCTTTGAGAATTATGACTCGGCAGATGGGAAAAGGGAAAACAAATGTCCAATAATCTTGATTGTCACAGACACTGGTGAAATTATCATTTGACAAACTGTGATGAAATAATTTGGCAAGAATCCAATACAACTGATGAGTCATTTAATTAAATAAAATTCTGTCTCCCTGACTAAATGGTATGAAATGATAAGAGCTCCATTCCAACACTTATCTAGAAAATAGATGTCTAGATTTCTTTCCTTTATGACTTTTTAACAACTAACCTGGGTATAATAATGATATTATCTAGAATTTATATGGTCAACACTCAATTGCTCACAGGATTATTAAACAGTTTGTAAATTATCCTGTTTTTATCCCTGCTTTCTGTCTGCAAAGATTATACTTCTTATTAGCATTTGCTTAAGAAAATGAAAAGAAAATGAAAGGAAATGAAATGCAAATGGCCGATATTTCAAGTTCTTAACACCTTTAAGACAGTATTTGAAGATCTTGGCTAAACTGAAGTTTTTGGAGTTCCAGTTGATTTAATCTATCAAAGGCTGTGATAACTGAGGTAGACGATAAAGCAAAAATAACTAAAAATTTATTTTACCTATAAAAAAAATGAAATGGCAACCGAATAACAGCCAAAAATTCATTACTGACTAAATAATGAGAATTTATGAATATTCGTGGCTGATCGTAAAAACAAATTTGCAATGTTAATTCAAATTGTGTCTGCACCACACATACCAAAACGATTTGATATTAAGAATTAGGTATTATAACTGTTATTTGAATTGGCAAATCACAATTTGTTCATAATAAGACATAGGCATTTATATACAATTCACTGATTTTTTTTTAATGTGACTGTGAGCCCTTCCCAAAGACAGGGGCTTTCCCTTATTTTTCACTTTTATTCCATGAAATCTAGTACGATTCTACATACACAGAAGACACTCATAAATGTTTATTGATCTAGCTGTGATTTACGACATTAAAAATAGTTATGGATTTTTTCCCACCAGAAGAAAACCATATATATTGCTACTTTTATATTAATCATGAACTCTATATAAAGTAACATGTCATTAGATGCAAGAAGATACTATCATTTCCGTCATTTTCAACCTCTATCTGCTCTTGAGAAAGATACAAGTTTCTTCTGATTAAAATATAAATTTAATTAATATGTGAATTAAAATATAATTCCCATGGAAGTAAGCTAAAACATCCCATTGTTTAGTATGAAGTTAAATAAAATTTTCTTTACATTAAAAAAGATGAGAAATACTATATATTTTAGAAACAAATCAAGAAATATATACAATACCTATCTGGTCTTCAACAACATGATATTTCATATGATAATTTATAGCAGAGTGTCTATAAATCAGACACCTGCATTGTGTTTCTTCCATGTGTCAGGTTTTAGAAACATAGATATGCGCATGGGTACACTCATATGAATACGGGGAAGGGAAGGAAAGAAGGAATAGGTGGAGAAAGTGATAATGAACACAACATTTAAGAAGGAATGTGGAAAACTGAGTTACTATTAATATATATGAAGGCATGCCTGATGAAACAGGCTAATTCCAAGAGTCTCCGATTTTCACCAACATGCTTCGCCTTCTTGAATGGATGGCAAACTATTTAATAATGAGAATACAACTATATGTATTCATATTAAAAACACTTAAAATATAGAAAAGAACATTCTCTTCTATGGTGCCTACTAAGTCATGCCCTGATTTTCTTTATTGCTAAAGCTGACCAAAACTTAGTAGGACTTGCTCTGGACACCATGGGCCTCAGCTTCCCAATGCCATGCCATTGTTCCTCTAGCTGTCGGCATTCAGTCACTCAAGCTTTCTTTTAATTTCCTAGCATTCTGGGCTCAGAGCCCTCAAGCTCAGACCTCTCTGCCAGGAACACCTTTTCATCCCCACCTGTATTCCCTTCCTTTGTGAATTCACTCTCTCAGACATAAGAAGCTAGTTATCAACTCATCCTTCACATCCCCATTTAAATATCACTTGCACAGAGAAGATTTTCCTGATATCTTATTCCCCCCAGTAGAATCATGCTTCCTTATTTTCTACTTTTATAGCACACTAAATTTGCTTTTGTAGTATGCATTAAAATTGAAATTAAACTATTAATTATGTAATCCTAATTTTGCTGGTATTTCTCAAAGAAAACTAAATACTAAGACATAAACATTTTCTGATTTCTTCATTAAATTCACAAAGGCCTAACAAAACACTTTTCCCATAGGTACTCAATAAACACTAATGGACAGTGTTCTTCTTCCACATTTCGTCCCATTTTATATTGACACTACAATACACTACACCATGCTATACTATACTTGTGCATCATTTCTGTTGATTTAGCATTTTTAGAATGTTCATCATACACATTGATTTTCCCGTTTTGTTCTTGACTGCATATGTTAATATGTTCTGGAGGGAAGGAACCAATACTTACTCATCTTTATATCATCTAGAATGTAGTGCATATGGATGGCATTAAAAACAAACCACTTACAACAATAAAGCAGTTAAAAGGGTA
>NW_011889121.1:1566765-1577793 GCF_000151845.1 Pteropus vampyrus
CCTTATTTTTCACTTTTA
Source organism: Pteropus vampyrus (assembly GCF_000151845.1). Taxonomy (NCBI): domain Eukaryota; kingdom Metazoa; phylum Chordata; class Mammalia; order Chiroptera; family Pteropodidae; genus Pteropus; species Pteropus vampyrus. Next base: position 1,566,784 of record NW_011889121.1, read on the forward strand.
TTCCATGAAATCTAGTACGATTCTACATACACAGAAGACACTCATAAATGTTTATTGATCTAGCTGTGATTTACGACATTAAAAATAGTTATGGATTTTTTCCCACCAGAAGAAAACCATATATATTGCTACTTTTATATTAATCATGAACTCTATATAAAGTAACATGTCATTAGATGCAAGAAGATACTATCATTTCCGTCATTTTCAACCTCTATCTGCTCTTGAGAAAGATACAAGTTTCTTCTGATTAAAATATAAATTTAATTAATATGTGAATTAAAATATAATTCCCATGGAAGTAAGCTAAAACATCCCATTGTTTAGTATGAAGTTAAATAAAATTTTCTTTACATTAAAAAAGATGAGAAATACTATATATTTTAGAAACAAATCAAGAAATATATACAATACCTATCTGGTCTTCAACAACATGATATTTCATATGATAATTTATAGCAGAGTGTCTATAAATCAGACACCTGCATTGTGTTTCTTCCATGTGTCAGGTTTTAGAAACATAGATATGCGCATGGGTACACTCATATGAATACGGGGAAGGGAAGGAAAGAAGGAATAGGTGGAGAAAGTGATAATGAACACAACATTTAAGAAGGAATGTGGAAAACTGAGTTACTATTAATATATATGAAGGCATGCCTGATGAAACAGGCTAATTCCAAGAGTCTCCGATTTTCACCAACATGCTTCGCCTTCTTGAATGGATGGCAAACTATTTAATAATGAGAATACAACTATATGTATTCATATTAAAAACACTTAAAATATAGAAAAGAACATTCTCTTCTATGGTGCCTACTAAGTCATGCCCTGATTTTCTTTATTGCTAAAGCTGACCAAAACTTAGTAGGACTTGCTCTGGACACCATGGGCCTCAGCTTCCCAATGCCATGCCATTGTTCCTCTAGCTGTCGGCATTCAGTCACTCAAGCTTTCTTTTAATTTCCTAGCATTCTGGGCTCAGAGCCCTCAAGCTCAGACCTCTCTGCCAGGAACACCTTTTCATCCCCACCTGTATTCCCTTCCTTTGTGAATTCACTCTCTCAGACATAAGAAGCTAGTTATCAACTCATCCTTCACATCCCCATTTAAATATCACTTGCACAGAGAAGATTTTCCTGATATCTTATTCCCCCCAGTAGAATCATGCTTCCTTATTTTCTACTTTTATAGCACACTAAATTTGCTTTTGTAGTATGCATTAAAATTGAAATTAAACTATTAATTATGTAATCCTAATTTTGCTGGTATTTCTCAAAGAAAACTAAATACTAAGACATAAACATTTTCTGATTTCTTCATTAAATTCACAAAGGCCTAACAAAACACTTTTCCCATAGGTACTCAATAAACACTAATGGACAGTGTTCTTCCACATTTCGTCCCATTTTATATTGACACTACAATACACTACACCATGCTATACTATACTTGTGCATCATTTCTGTTGATTTAGCATTTTTAGAATGTTCATCATACACATTGATTTTCCCGTTTTGTTCTTGACTGCATATGTTAATATGTTCTGGAGGGAAGGAACCAATACTTACTCATCTTTATATCATCTAGAATGTAGTGCATATGGATGGCATTAAAAACAAACCACTTACAACAATAAAGCAGTTAAAAGGGTACCTAAGCCCTGTTAAATTCTATTTTGTGGGTTTTGACCCAGTGATTTAGCATATCATGAAAATTTTTCATCTTGATTTTATCCTCCCTCCCAGATTTGTGCCATATGTGGAATTGAAAATTAGTTCTTTGCTGACATTATTCACCTTATTGATCAATTATTCAGCAAAACAAAGCCCATGATCACTTATTAATTATAATAAAAACAGTTGAGAGCTGCCAAGAGCTTAGTATTTACCAGATAGGCACTCTCCTGGTGAACTCGTTTAATCCTCAAAACAATTTTATCAAATGGATTCTATTATCATCATCACCTTACAGATGAGGAAACTGAAGCACAGTATAACTTCAAGGTCACAAAGCTTCTAAGTGATACAGCTAGGATTCAAACCGAGGCAGCATGACTCAAGAGCCCAGACTCTTATCACTGTGTTTTGATTACTAAGGATTATATTCTCCTATGTACAGAGCTCAATGCCAGCTGTCGTATAGATGACATTGCACCATCTTACCCCAATACTCTAGAGCCTGGGTCACTGTTTTATGCAAAAAACAAAGTCGTTCCCAAAGAAGTAGGTCCCACAGTAAAAGAATGATATCTTGAATCTGATGGGCCCCTCAAAGCCAGTCACAAATGTACATTTCTGCTGAACAAGCTGTTAATTTAGGTCAATGAGTGTTTGATTTCTACCTGATATTATGTTTACTGTTACTTTTTTTTTTTTAAAGTCATGGAAACTACACACTAGATTTAGAAGACAAATAACCACCCATAAGACTCCTAAGTAGCCATGAAATCATTGTGCAGATGACTCCCACCACCACTGCGGCTTCTTCTGTACAGCCTTCCTCATAAGTATTTTCCCAGAAGTAATCTGATATTCTCTTCTACCTTCAGGCTTCCGTACATGTACATTAAGTCTTCTCTGCCTGAAACAGCCTATCCGTCTGCTCCTTTAAATGTCAGCTAAATTACCACTATCCCTTCAAAACTTCTCTGACAATATGAATCTTGGTCATTGCATGACCTGCCTGAGAAGCACCCTCGATCTCCTACAGCATGCATATATTTTCCCTACTCCTCATACTGATGAAGAATTATCCATGAATCTGTCTCCTATGAGGATAAGGGCAGTTTATTTTTTCTCTGTATACAAGGTAGCTCAAACAGCTCAATAATGTAAGCTCAATTAGTATTTGTTGCATTGGTGAATGAATATTTATCTGTAAGTAAATCTAATATCGATTCTCAAGGATTTAGTTGTATAGAATATGCATTCGCATAGTATTTTACCAACGTCCAATACTACTGGTATCTAACTGGAGCCAAGGGCATTTTAGGGTAGAGATTCTCCTTATATTTCCTGCAGAAACCAAATTAACCTACAAGTTTAAATTTAAAACTCATTTAGCTGGTATGATAAACAATATAGTGGGATGGGTATAGAAAATAACATTATAAATTTCAAATTGATTTGAAAATGACATCATTTCTTTTAAAAATCGAGAAATCTAAGGTTCAGGGAAGTTTAGCAGATGGCATAAGATAGATAACTAATCACTAATTTTTTTAATAAACTAGGACTAGACCATGGATATCAGACTCCTATATGGCAATGACCTCTCAGTAGTATAACTGAATACAATGGAGGTAACTCAGGAAGCACAACATTATATTACTTTGGACATGAGTAATCAATAAAATTATTTCATTATGTTGATATGAGCAACTAAATGTGGTGGTTATTTTTTCATTCTGCAGGATGTCTATAGAGGGCCTGTCCTTTTCAGATCTTTATCTTTCTGAGACTCAATATTTTTTGGCCAAAACAAAATCTAGTTGGTGTTGACCAGGAGGTTCTGACTTGCAATGAAAAGGGTACAGCCCCTGCAGGTTTGAGCAGGTAGGACAGCTTTAACAGGAGGGAAAAATTGGGTAGGAAAAGTCTTTCTTTATTAAGCCACCAATAGGGGTAGTTAACCAAGGTCTCAACTAGAGAAGAATTATCTATTTTAAAAATTTTGTCTTCCGAAGGTCATTATAGAAGAGGAAAAAAAATTAATGCAACATGAGTAAAACTTCATTTTAAAGGAGAATATGGAAGTGAACACATACTGCTTTTAAAATAAAAGTAAATATTTCCATTCATTCAGAGCTGTAATCTAAATCTTTTCAGTTCAGTCTTTGAAATGTCTTCTGAATTCTAATAGATGGAAGCTCCCTGAGGGCAGATAATATGTTTACTCAAATTAAATCCCATAGTGCCTAAGAACAACAATAGATGCTCTTTGATGAGCAATAAATGTTTTATAACACAATGATATTGAATATTGTTAGTTAATTCTTAATCACAAAAAGTTTAAAATAATATGTACTCCTTCGATTGCTGAGTATAAAATATTAGTTAAATTTAAATAGTCATAAAAATAACTATGATTTGAATTTTATAACACATTTTTATCCTTAGCACTATACTAAGTACCATTAGCAACTTAAACATTTTTCTAAGTTGGGAAGTGATCAAGAAAATGTTGTGTATTTAAAGGAAGAATGAGTGCAAATAAGTTGGTTACAGAGGAAAAGAGGGTGTGGGTTACACTCATGCTACATTAATTACTCCACTGGAGAAAATTAATTAATTTTTCTTCTTGCAATGTAATCAGCAAGCTTAATCTAGGGAAAAGAAGAATGCAATTATTATTACAAATATTAAAGGTCTTACTACCTATCATTCAGTTGCAGTGACTAAAGAAATTCCAATAGCTTATTAATGTTCTATGGCTATCGGCTCTGTTTTTCACTGAATACATTTTTTATGTACTAAGTGTATAAATTAAATTTTAGTAACATTTTCAGATTAAGTAACTATTATTAAAATCCATTTGATCCATAGAAGAATTATCTCACTATATCGAGTCGACAAGAAATTCAGTCCTGATCAGAAAGAAAAGTTTTAAAATATTTCATAAACTGTAATCTAGACTTTTCACAGAAGAAATAAGCTGAGAACATCATATTTCAGCAGCTTCAATGCTTGTTTTCTTATTAAATCATAAATGCCATTACTTTATACTTGCTTATACAATGATGAAGTGCACAAAGCTAAATGTGGATGTCTAGTAGGTCAGAAAGAGAAATATTTATAGTTGAATGTGATTTTTGACAGCAGTGAAGTCATTAAAAACCAAATGCATACAAAGATTATAAGAGGCCAATAAAAATCTTCAAATATTCACCAGAGGGTAGGGGGGAGGTAGATGGGGTTAAGGGGGTCAAATATGTGGTGACGGAAAGAAATCTAACTATGGGAGATGAACACACAGTGTAAACATATATATATGCCTACTGTTAAAGTGTACAGCTGAAACTTATTGGATTTTGTTAACTAATGTTACCATAATAAATAAATAAATAAATAAGTAAATAAATAAATAAACAAACAAACAAACAAATAAATAAATAACCAAAAATGTCTTCAAATATTCAAATAACCCTATGGGCAAGTTGACGTGATTCCAGTATTACAGGTCTTATTCACTTAGTTTAAAAAGGTCATCAGGAAAAAAAAATAATAATACTATTCCCCTTGTGGTTCAAGTTGGGAGATGAATGAATAAATTCATAGATGTTTCAAGGACAATCACTAACACAACATTTAATTTTCTGAGAACTGGAGAAAGCCTTGACAGAAAGCACTCCAAGATACCTATAAGAAAGCAGGACTGTGCCTATAGATACAATCAAGCATATATCAAAATATGTTTGGTTCTTTGTCCCATCTACATTTTCTCAACTTTATATTTATGACTAAGTGACCCAAGACAGCACGGGAGAGAATATGATGGAAAGCGACAAGCATTATGTTGCTACGACAGACGTTCATTGGGTTTGAAATCAGGCAATAAATTATTGGTTACATGGAGGCATCTTCAGGACCAAATCAGTCCTCATTATCATGAAGCTCCCTAAAATTCACAATTTCAACTCTTAGAGTAAAAAGGTAAATCTAATTCTTAACAAGTCATCTGATTGAGTGAACACAGGAGAAAACGTTGAAACATACACATCTCACACATTTTAACCCAGCTTTCAAGACCCTCCAGAATGTGTTCTATTCCTACTTTCTCATCATCTCTCTGCCTTTTGATTCTTTTTTGTGTTTATTTTAAATAGCGGCTGCTTTGTACATGTCTCGCACCACATCCCTCAAATCATCTTTAATTTCAGCTGCAGCTCCTGTTTTCTGTTTCAGGACCAAGAAGCAAAAGAGTTAATGGCCAGGAAGTGACTCTTAGCTGGCAGGAGGAGGAGGGAGAAAGACAAATTGTCCTTCAGAGGCACACTGCTGAGTGGAATTCTACAAGGTTCCTCAGAGGGTGCCTGGCAGAGCTGAGGTTTGGTTAATAGTAATCAGCTCTATAATGTTCTCTTTACTAGCATTTCCTCCTACCTTGTCTAAATGTAGCAGCTCTCTCATATTCCTGAATTTGCTTTTAAATAAACTACCAGCAATGAAGGCTATGTATCATGCTTTGAAGTGGAGGAAACTCAAACTGACTCTTAGCTATCTCTGTCACTTGAACTGTGAGCTCTTTCAGGGCATATGCCTTTTAACTCTTTAGCTTTAGAGATCAGTGTAGAGTTGGATGTAAAAATAAGTTATATAGGTCCTATAATCATACCTATATAAATTATAGAAGTTATATAGGTCTTATAATCACATCCATAATGCAGGTGAGAAAACTGGCATTCAGAGAGATGAGGTGACACAGCCTCCCCAAGCGCACACAGCTCCAGACAGGAGAGGGAGCATTTAAACTCAGGTCTCTCTGTTCCTTGTTGTTTGCTACTGATCATTATCTTTTATTCTGTATTCTGTTCTTCCTCTCTACAGGCTTGTCTTCCATGACCTTTGAGAATTCAGCTTTCTCCCAATCATCCAAGTGAATACAGAAGTTATGTTATACCCTATACACTTGACAAAATATACATTCACACTATGCCACTTGACTCATTGTTATATAATGGCCTAGCCTCTTGGACTCCTGTAGTTATATAACAAGCTCCTTAAGTGTCAGTGCATCAAGATGGGAATCTCAAACTTGGGAATCAGATAAATTCCTCATTTACTATTCTTCATCCTTCCCTAACATAGGTATCCTAATGATTACAAGAGATAAGTGAAAGTTCAGCACAGTGCCTGAAACGCATTAAGGTCTCAATAAGGGTTGCTATTATTGTTTTTAGCAGGATCAAAACTACCAAGAGTAAGGGTCATGAGCTCTGCACCTCCTCTGTATCTCCCAGCTTATCAATGGGCCCAAACAGGTGTCCATAAATAAAACAGACATAAAAAAATACAAAGCTGAATTAAAACTACTCTCTTTTATTCAACCAGCATGTTTACCTATGTCCATCTATCTCTTTTTGCCACTTTTAAACATTTTCTCATCTTTTTTGCACCCAAGAATGCTACCGCTTATCTCATCCCATTCTAAACAGCTGTAAGTTTCAGCTCAACTACTGCTTCGGGCTTAGTTTTTTTTCTATTTTCCATTGTAGCCCTCGTTGAGTTCTCTCATAGATTTCTACAGCACTCATACACTATAAAATGAAATACACTACTTCATATTTAGTTTTATTTCAGGCCTATTGCCCCATTTTTGTTAGTCCTGACTCCCAAGTTACACTCAAAAGTCCTTGGAGGAAAGTATAACTTCCAATCTTTGCAGTCCGTTGACAAAATACTAAACAAGTAATCAGTCACTGAATGATTAATCTTTTAGATAGAACATGCAACTAAGAAAGAAAGGACGCTAGAAGACTTACTGTTCTCTTTCTCATTCCCCTTTCTCAGTTAGATACATTTTTATATTATATTTATTCTGATTTCATGGAGCACTTTCTCCTTTTCTTCCTCTCTTAATCTTTGCACTGGCAACCAGTGCAGAGCATACCTGGCAGCAATGGTAGGGTAGGGGACAGTTACTGCAATATCGCTTGTTCTGTTTATGCCTTACATTAATTTGTCTACCATCTCTGTTAAGAGAATGCAACAGAATTAATTCATCATTCCTCAAATTGATTCTTTAGGAATTTGTTTTTATACATTTGTAGGTTATATATCTACTGCTACCTGAAAAAATTTAGATACACAATGTTTCAATTCCTTTGCGCAAGTTTCAGAGAGCAATACACATGATGTATTATTGAACTGTACACTTGAAACCTATATATTTTATTAACCAGTATCACCCCAATAAATTTAAAAAAGAAAAATAAATTTAAATAAATTTAAAAATTAAAATGAAGAAAAAGAGTTTTAAAAATAAAACACGTTTGTATAGAGTAAATTAAAAAAAGAGAGCTATGACTGCAGAAAATATAAGCTTGAACTTGATAAATTTCATGCTGATTACTGGATCTTATGTAAGTCAAATGCCAGAGTTTCAACAACAACAACAAAAAACTGGCAGGCCAATATGATAGATTTCCTATGCATTCTGATAGTTTATCACTAAGAAAGTAGTCCATAGGAACCTATAGATTAAGAAATAAGATATAGATTATGAAAACAATTTCTGAAACAGGAAAATAAATGTATTTAAAAGTAAAGAAGCTGAATAATACTGTACTTTAAAAAGTATATTTGTATTTTGTGTTTGTATTACGCTTTTTCACTCTACTGATTATTCTTCCTACTTCTTACAAGTCCCTCAAGGTAACTATTCTTTACCCCTGATATATGGGTGGAGATATAGATACCTAGATATTAGATAACTTATCTAAAATCAATTAGATAATAAGTAAAAGAAACATTACTATAACCCGGAACTTTTTGCTCCTAAAATATCTTCTATTAAAAAGGGACATATTCTACTTAATAGTGAGTAAAATGAAATTAGTACATCACATAGTGTTTAACAGAATTATTCAATTGTCAGACTTGTTACTATCTCAAAATCCTCAAGAGAAATCTGAGATGTAGAAAGCCTTCTCTGCCTTCCGCACCTCTGAGTGCAAACATTTCCCCTGAGTGGCCACAGTGAGTAAATTTCTCACGACTGCAAGCTGTATGGAAGACAGAAGACAGATGGAAACGTCCAGATTTTAGAGGAACTGCGTATTTCTCCCATTATCTTGTACATTTTTTTTTTTGAGATTAGACCATCTATTTGGTTCCCCAGTGCCAATCAGAGCCTTGACACATAGTAAGTACTCAATAAATATTTAGTAAATAAATTAATTGGTGAGAATAATTTCTAAATTATGGTTATAGGAAGAAGAGACAGAATGGTATACTGTGAAATACATTCAAGTTTTTGCAAGGGTTCGGAATGGATACTTCCTTTTTTGATGTCAAGGACAAGAATCATTATAATCATTTTGGAAAACAATTTGGCAGAATATATTATATTTTTACATGCATACCTTTTCATCTAATGACACCTCATACATAAATGCAATACAAATACAATAACATCTGATATTACTATTTTTTTGACCTCAACAAATTAGATTGTTATACTCTAAATATGCCTTACCCTTGTTTCTTCTTTTATTGGTGCTTGCCCTGCTATTTTACCTAGAAGGTCATTTTTCCCTTTTTCTGCCTATCAAAACCCTTCCCTAAAATGTAGCGCAAATATCATGCTCTCCAGGCATTATTTCTGTCGCCCAACTGATTGCAATGTTTTTTTTTCTTTTATCTCTTTCTTTGGAATACACTTAAGTCATCAACTTATATCAGAGTTATTTACAAGTCTCATTTCTCCCTGTGACTTTCATATTGTTGCTTTTATTTTTTTTTATTTTTTTATTTTTTTTGCTTTTATTTCGCCTGCAGGGTCTGTTTAATTCCATCTCTTACCATGAACCTACTTGGTCTCTCTGGAGATTTCTTAAAGAAAGCTACTGAATATCAGACTCTGGACTAAACCCTGGTATATAATCTGCTCATGCAGGGATATATCCATTACACCCTTCACAGAAGTTTGAAAGAAAGAGACACTCGGAAGTCTCAAAATTATACTTCTTAGAACGGAAAGAAATTCTACAATCATATCTAGTCTGAGGACTTTTAGTCTTTATTATCATCATGGATTCCTTTAAGATATTGAGATAGATTCGCTTCCCAGAAAATGCCCAAGATCATTTACACACACACACATACACAGCAAAGATGATGGTTTTAAATGTGTCTGATAAATAATTTCTATGTGGGATCTCAAAGTCAGATTCCACATATGACTGGAGTGATGGGGTTTATAAATGGAGTTACATAAATTGTGTGAATGGTGAGGACTGCGACAAACTGAAGTATGCGCTTTCACTATTCAGCACTAGCAGGATGAAGCCACTGCAGGATGTGGTCCCAGGGCTGTCAGATCTGCAGAGAAAGGACATTAACCCAGATTTGTAATGAAGTGTAGGCCTTATGAAACACATCTTTCGGTTCCTTCCAGACTTCACATCAGCAATTTGTAATGTCTTTTATACTATTTCCTCATATGCCCAACCTGATTAGTTGTCCTACAAGAGTTTGTCATTGGCTTAACCAAGCAAGAAAAATGAGACCCTAACCATCAGCCTATAATCATATTAAATAAAACGCTATATATCTGTACCACGGCTATTCATTTACTTATCATTTCCACAAATATTGATCGCTGACCATGGCTAAGCACTGTCCTAGTTACTGACTCTACAGTAATGAAACCAATGGACAAAGTCTCAAACACAAAAGGTCCTAGTTACAGAAGCAAACGGAAGAAATCAGGCAATCAAACAAGATAATTTCAGATTATGATGACTGTGAAGAAAACAAGGAAAGCAAATGGGAGAATGACTGGGAGGGGGAATCAGGAGAGCTGCTTTAGATAGGGTAGTCTGGGAAGGATTCCTCTGAAGATGAGACCTCTCGCTGAGACTGAATGGCATGAAAGAGGCAGCCATATGAAGGGAGAGAAGAACATTCCAGCAAGTAGAAATGACAAGTGAAGAGGACTGAGGCAAGAACAAGCATTACTGCAGTGAAGTAGAGAGACAGGTATAAGGTGAGGTCAAGAAGTAGGCAGGGACCAGATCACATAGGGCTTTGTTGGCTGCATTCAATGTTTGGACTTTTTCCTAAGTGAAGAGTGGTAAATAGGGAAGACATGACCTGATTCATGTGGTAGAAAGATCACTTTGTATAATGTGGCAAACTGAGAGATTGGTTAGGCTGTTTCTGCAATATAAGGAGGCTATGGAATATGATAGAATGTCAGCAGTGCTCCTTTTGAATAAAAGCAGCTTTTATTTTTCAATTAAAATGTAGCATAATTGACTTCATTAAAAACGTCTCTCTTGACCTT
>NW_011889121.1:1577843-1592401 GCF_000151845.1 Pteropus vampyrus
CCTGCAGGGTCTGTTTAATTCCATCTCTTACCATGAACCTACTTGGTCTCTCTGGAGATTTCTTAAAGAAAGCTACTGAATATCAGACTCTGGACTAAACCCTGGTATATAATCTGCTCATGCAGGGATATATCCATTACACCCTTCACAGAAGTTTGAAAGAAAGAGACACTCGGAAGTCTCAAAATTATACTTCTTAGAACGGAAAGAAATTCTACAAGCATATCTAGTCTGAGGACTTTTAGTCTTTATTATCATCATGGATTCCTTTAAGATATTGAGATAGATTCGCTTCCCAGAAAATGCCCAAGATCATTTACACACACACACATACACAGCAAAGATGATGGTTTTAAATGTGTCTGATAAATAATTTCTATGTGGGATCCCAAAGTCAGATTCCACATATGACTGGAGTGATGGGGTTTATAAATGGAGTTACATAAATTGTGTGAATGGTGAGGACTGCGACAAACTGAAGTATGCGCTTTCACTATTCAGCACTAGCAGGATGAAGCCACTGCAGGATGTGGTCCCAGGGCTGTCAGATCTGCAGAGAAAGGACATTAACCCAGATTTGTAATGAAGTGTAGGCCTTATGAAACACATCTTTCGGTTCCTTCCAGACTTCACATCAGCAATTTGTAATGTCTTTTATACTATTTCCTCATATGCCCAACCTGATTAGTTGTCCTACAAGAGTTTGTCATTGGCTTAACCAAGCAAGAAAAATGAGACCCTAACCATCAGCCTATAATCATATTAAATAAAACGCTATATATCTGTACCACGGCTATTCATTTACTTATCATTTCCACAAATATTGATCGCTGACCATGGCTAAGCACTGTCCTAGTTACTGACTCTACAGTAATGAAACCAATGGACAAAGTCTCAAACACAAAAGGTCCTAGTTACAGAAGCAAACGGAAGAAATCAGGCAATCAAACAAGATAATTTCAGATTATGATGACTGTGAAGAAAACAAGGAAAGCAAATGGGAGAATGACTGGGAGGGGGAATCAGGAGAGCTGCTTTAGATAGGGTAGTCTGGGAAGGATTCCTCTGAAGATGAGACCTCTCGCTGAGACTGAATGGCATGAAAGAGGCAGCCATATGAAGGGAGAGAAGAACATTCCAGCAAGTAGAAATGACAAGTGAAGAGGACTGAGGCAAGAACAAGCATTACTGCAGTGAAGTAGAGAGACAGGTATAAGGTGAGGTCAAGAAGTAGGCAGGGACCAGATCACATAGGGCTTTGTTGGCTGCATTCAATGTTTGGACTTTTTCCTAAGTGAAGAGTGGTAAATAGGGAAGACATGACCTGATTCATGTGGTAGAAAGATCACTTTGTATAATGTGGCAAACTGAGAGATTGGTTAGGCTGTTTCTGCAATATAAGGAGGCTATGGAATATGATAGAATGTCAGCAGTGCTCCTTTTGAATAAAAGCAGCTTTTATTTTTCAATTAAAATGTAGCATAATTGACTTCATTAAAAACGTCTCTCTTGACCTTATTTTTCTTGCATTAATGGGGTCATTTATATGATATGTCAGGAGTGCCACCTCTGTACACAATGAACAGCTTTTATTTTTCAATTAAAATGTAGCATAATTGACTTGAACCAGAAATGATCTCTTGACATTATTTCCCTTGTATTAATAGAGCCATTTATATAATGATCATGCAAATTAATCTTCCTCATTCAAAAATATTTTAAAGTAATTAATATAAGACAATGATAATTTATATATACATTTTAAAATCTTCCTCATTTTAATATTTAACTTCCTAAATATGAGCTCAATATCTTGAATATAAAATCTACTGGATTATTACACTGATTTAAACACATGCAAAAATGCAAAAATATTTACAATTATGTTTTAATTTGAAGCAGTGATTAAATATAATTTGCCTGTGACCTTGCAGGCCAAAATAATGTATCACAATCAACTGTACATAGATTCAGTGATGAAAATAGTGTTTGTCTGCTTCAGTGGATACATATATGAGGATGAATTTTGGCACTTGTCAGCCTATGATAAATTACTACTAGACTGATACTTGTCACTACAGTAATAACTGATCACACTCTAAAAAGCACTAAGGGAGAAAGGTGATGAACAACCTACACAGTAAAAAAAAATTCACAATCACAATGATGACTCTAGTTCAAAGCTTCATCAGTGTTGTAGCTTATGTCAGGATTTCAGTAATTATCTACCAACCCCCTTATTGTCAAATTTATATTTCAAGTGACTACCTTGATATCTCTCAGAATTAAATTTTACCTCACATTGTAATTAACAAATTAAAAACAAGCAACAGTGATAAATGCATGTCTCTATTAAGTCTTTCCAAAAGCATCCCTAAATATTTCTTAGAAGAATAATCTAGGTATATTTCCAGTTTTTCCATAACATTTGGAAATCCTCTCCAACACTCCTCCTCCATTCACTATTACCAAAGCAAGGAGAAATACTAAGAGTATTATGTGCCATAAGGAAAATAACAGTTGTTGCTCAATTATTTTTAAAAATGACCTGAGGTTCAAAAAATTCTAAAGAATATTGAATATTGCCTGTACTTGATACTTGTACACTATGGAATTAGAAAGTTCTCAAACTGACAAAAAAAATATTTTAAAAATGGATAAAGTGTTTGTTACTAGTAAATTTTACAGTAAGCACTGAAAAAGATATATAATTACTTTTAGGGTAAATTAAGTATCCTTTTTTTTTTTTAACCAAATAGCTAAAAATTTCATAAATGTATTAGAAGATAATCTGTACATACACTCACATTGACAATAAACATACAATTGACAAACAAAAACGGCTGCTTTAATATACAGTCACATTTTGAAACTCCTGCCTCCAACATGCATAAATGCAAACATTTTGTCAAACTTTACATGGAAGCTTACAGGATTTTTTTTTATCATGGTAAAACATCCATAACATAAAATTTACCATTTTAACCAATTTTAAGTGTATAATTCAGTGGCATTAAGTGCATTCACATTGTTGTGCAACCATTACTTCCATCCATCTCCAGAAATTTTCATCTTCCCAAACTGAAACTCTGTACCCATAAAACAGTAACTCCCCATTCCCTTCTCTCCCAGTCCCTGGAAATCACTATTATTCTATTTTCTGTCTCTCTGGATGCAACTATTTTAGGTAACTTATATAAGGAATCAGAGAATATCTGTCCTTTTGTGTTTGGCTTACTTCACTTAGCATAATGCCTTCGAACTTGATCAGTGTTGTAGCTTATGTCAGGATTCTATTCCTTTTTAAGGCTGAATAATATTCCATTGCATATATAGACTGCATTTTTTTTTTTTATCCATTCATCTGCCAATGGACATTTGCATTGTTTCTACCTTTTGCTATTGTGAATGATGCTGCTATGGACATGAGTGTATAAACATCTGTTGGAGTTCCTTTCAATTCTTTTGGGTATATACCAAGTAGTGGGATTGCTGCATCAGCTGGCAATTCTATGTTTTATATGTTGAAGAACTGCCATGCTGTTTTCCACAGAGGCTGTGCCATCTTATATTCACAACAGCAATGCACAAGAGTTCGAATTTATCCACATCCTCATCGACACTTAATGTCTTCTTTTTTTTTTTAATAATAGCTATCCTAAGGGTGTGAAGTATATTGTAAGGTCTAATTTCATTCCTTTGCATGTGCATATCAGGTTTTCCCAACACCATTTGTTGAACAGTGTCACATCTTCATTGAATGATCTTGGCAGCCTTGCTGAAAATTACTTGACCATATATACTAGGGCTTATTTCTGGACTCTCTACATTTATATGTCTGTCTTTGTCAGTATCACACTGTTTGATTATTGTGGCTTTGTAGTAAGTTTTGAAATCAGAGTAGTGTGATTCTTTCAGCTTTGCTTTTTTTCAAGATTGTTTGGGCTATTCTGGACCCCTCGAGATTTCTGTTTCTGCAAAAAAAAAATGTCATTTGGATTTTCATAAGAATTGCATTACATCTACAAATCACTTTGAGTAGTATTGACATGTTAACAATATTAAGTCAATATTAAATCTTCTAATTCATGAACACAGGGTGTCTATTTATGTCTTCTTTAATTTCTTTCAGTAGTGTTTTACAATTTTCAAGCACACAAATATTTCATTTTCTTGGTTAATTCCTAAATATTTGATTCTTTTTGATACCATTTTTTTATTAAAATTGTTGGGGTGACACTGGCTAATAAAATCAAATAAGTTTCAAGTGTTCAATACATACATCATATGTATATTACATTGTATGTTCACCATGAAAGTAGACTGCTATCTATCACCACACACCAAAAATAACTCAAAATGGATCAAGGACTTAGATATAAGATCTGAAAACAATCAACTGCACAGAGGAAAACATAGATACTAAACTCATGGACCTTGGATTTAGAGAAGATTTTATGAATTTGACCTCAAAGGCAAGGGAAGTAAAAGCAGAAATAAATGAATGGGCCAATATAAAACTAAAAAGCCTCTGCACAGCAAAAGAAACCATCAACAAGCCAGAGGCAACCATCCCAATGGGAGAAGATATGGGCAAACAATGCCTGCAATAAGGGCTCAATATCCAAAATATATAAATACTTTTTGATGTCATTTTAAACTTTTTTTCTTCATTTCTCCTCTGGATTGCCCATTGTTAGTGTATAGAAACACAATTTAGTTTTGCACATTGATTTTATATCCTGCAACTTTGCTAAATTTGCTATCACTTCTAACAGGATTTTTTGGTGGAATTTTTAGGATTATCTGCATCTAAGATTATGTCATCTGGGTAGATTACAGTATTTTTGAGTACATTCTTTAAATGGTGATTTTCCTGAAGATAATTTGAAATGCTAGTTAAGAAGCATATAAAAGTTTGAATTCTCTACAGTCTTCAGATTGAATTCTCTTAAGTTCAACAGTTATTTCTCTGACTCAATTAAAGCTATCCACTGCCACATTAATACATATCATTAAACAAAACTACTCTATGTTATAGGGATAGAAATGAGATTAAAATCACCTGACTCCCAGCCAAAAGCAACAGCACTAACATTAAAATAAAATATCTTCATCATGAATTAGTAATGTCACATTAATGAAAGGAAAAACATTTAGAAATTTTTTGGTGCATTTGCATGCACATACATACTCAGATTTCTCTTCCAAATAAAAGGTAACCATTGAAAGGGAACCTTAATGTACAATTTAGAAAAGAGATGTAGAAAACAAGTAAAATTTCCAACTTATAGCCAGTTAGCACAAGATTGTTCCATGCTATCTCCTTTGGTATATTTTCTTTATATACCTCATTTTATGAATTTAATTGTTCACAAGAAATTCAGGATGACTCTTCATGTTATGGAGGATCATATTCTCCAAACTTTGGCTGATCAAAACCCTTAGTTTCTTTTGATTCTAAATTCTCTTAAGTGTTATTAAACATACTTTTTTTTCTAGGCTCATATTCTCAATTCTGATGCTCACATTCAATGTGGACTATCAGACTATTTCTTATCTTGATTTTTAAGAGGCAGTCTGATGTAGTATAGCCAGAAAAGTTTGCAGCAAGCTGGGTTTAATTCCACATGGTGTTTAACCAGGAACAAAGTATTTAATCACTGGGAACCCAAGTTTTCTCATCTGGGATGTGAAGCTAACACTATTTTACCAGTAGAATTTTTGTGAGGATTATAATAAGCATTTTATAAAGTATTATTGCAAATATGAGTTGTTATTGTCACAGGAAGCAATGCTACTTAAAAACAAATTAATTCAGACATTGACACATATATATGTACATATATACACATATTATAAGTTATATAAAAATATGATGCTCACAGACACACACACACACAAAACTATGTGTCTGTCTTTCTGTGTATGTTTTGGGTTGATTGCAAAATGCCATGCTAAAGAATGAGTTATTTTATACATGTTTAAATATTGACCAAGGTATAAATATACTGTTATTTGAGTATCTCATAAGAATTACATAAAAATAATTGTATTCCCTTTCTAACTATGAACTAACGACTTATAAAATATAACATTACAATCAAATTTACATAATGATGTTAAAATAAAACTAAGAAAGTCAATGCATTATAATAGAATGTCTTTTGATGATACTATATTAATTATATTTATAGCAAATGAAAGAAAAAAGATGAATGAAATTTTAAAGATGAATATTCTATCTTGTAAATACTTCCTACTATGGCAGGCACTCAGAAAACTTGTTGAATAACAAAACACTGATAGATTTCTTTCAGGTTCTGCCTTTAGAATTTTGGGAATAGACCTATTTATCCCTGGAAGTGTTTGGGGAGGAGTCTCAATATCATGACAGTGAGAAAAAAATTGATTAAAACTGTTATATATTTTTTATCTGATCTTTGTTCAGTCTTGGGCTGCATAAAGTTTTATGCCAAACTGTCACCAAGACAAGTATTTGGTCTCTCTGACTCGAATTGAACATTTGTTAGCAAAATATTGTTGTTAGCATTTAATTTCCTATTCATATGTTGTGAAACAAACCAGCATGGTTATCACAATAATTTTTTTAAAAATCAATAAAATTCATAAGATTTTATCATATTTTGTACTTATTGTGTATTCAGGCTCCATGAAATTTCCTGACTTTGATTCATTTTTAGAATTACAACCACATTATACCATACTTTTCTTAATGTAGAATTGACTTTGGCACATATTTTCCTCTTATTTATTCAGATAATTAAGCCTTATCTCCTATTTATAAGACCAATAGATAGTTTTACCTTTTAAGCTGGTAGTTCATTAACTATGGCAGAAACAAGTAATCAGACAAAGCAAATGCTCTCTTTACTTTACAGTGCAGGGAACTTTCACTTAGAAGCAGCTTCTCAGCCAGGCACCACATTTTACTTGTATTTAGGTGTGGCCATGTGCCTGTTTTCTCCATTGGAAAGTGAAGGGGGCTGATGTGCATCGCTTATTACAACAAAGCTTTTAAGAAACTACTGTGGCTTTTCTAGCCTCTCTTCTACTCCTCACTGGCTAGATGCAAAAGAATGATGACACGGCCCTTGGAAAAGGTGGAATCACAGTAAGAAGAAATATGTTTCTGAACTTTCTCTGGACAAATATTAGTCACCAACAAGGAACATTTGCATAGGATTTATACCTGGGCAACATATAAAATATTTTTTTAACCACTAATATATTCCCACATGTGTTTACACGTTACAGCAACCGTGTTACCCTAGCTAATACAGTAACATGAGATCGCACTTTACTTGTTGGTTTAAGTCAATTAAATTTGGTTGCATCAGGTCATCCAGTATAAAGCATGTCTTTTGGGAGTGATAGAGCAGAGGAATAGTTTAATAGTTTGTGTCACCTCAAAGTCTGTGTAACTACAGAATGCCAGCCAAGTGATATATTTTCGTTTTACTAACAAAGTGAGAAAATATTACTATCCAGTCAAAACTAGAAAAAAAAATTAGAAGTTTTATGATAAATCTGTCATTTTACATTTGAAATATAAGCCAGTTTCAAGGAAAGGTCATTTTTAGAGTCTAGGACCATGGAAAACTGAAAAAAAAAAATAGTTGAACACACAATCATTACCAATAACCTCTTAGTACAAACTATGTATAACTACCAAGCTAAGTGACTTTTCTGGTATACAAAAATGGAGTAAATCCTTTTTATGGTTCAGGAACATGTGTTCCAAGTTTGGTATAACCGGAAGGTAGCTTGATCATGAGTACAGAACACATTTTGGAAGGCAATAAAGGCTAGGCATAGAAAACTAGGTTTTAGTAGAAAAATGGGATTTTATGAGCAGAAGAATGACAAGCTCAGATCTGTCATTTTCAAACACGAATTATGGTATTATATAGGTAATGGCCTAAAGCAGAAAAAAATTACAGACTGAGAGACTAACTAAGATGCTACCGAAGTAGTCCAGGCAGCAATTTTTCTGGGTCATCTGGCAGAGAATGTAGAATTTAAAGCCACTCCTATAGAATTGCTATTTGAAATTAGAAACTTTATATTTACGATGATCTAATACTCATAAATTAATATCAAAAGTATAATAAGCTTAGGTATAAAAAAGGTTTACTTCTTGAAATTCATTTTTTTCTACTTGATGATCAATTAATGTATTTTTATTTTTTCTAACCTAAATGTATTCAAGGTAACTAACTTCTAAAGTAATATAAAGATATTAATTACATAATGAATTGCATGAAATTAAATGTATTTGTACAATACAAAATATATATTTGAGAAAATAGACTAACATTAATTAATTAATTAATTTACTGTTCATTAAATATTTATTGAGTTCCTACTGTTTTAGGACTTTGAGTAAATACCACAGTAAAAAAAAAAAGTACAAAGTTCTTGCCTTATGAAGCTGAAATTCAGGGACTATAAGTAAAAATAAGGATAGACAAATAAATCTACAATATCAGGTCATGCTAAGTGCTATAAAGAAAAACAGAACAGGCTAAAAAGACAGAATGAAAGGGATGGAGTAGTTGGTTCAGTTGTAAAGAAGATTTACAGGAAAGGCCTTTCAACAAAAGTGACATTTAAAAATAAAGTTGAATGAAATGAGCTACTGAGTTCTGTGATGACTCTCTGGAGAAAAATCATTTCCATATTAAAGGATCGGCAAGTGCAAAGGCCCTGAGGCAAGACCTCACCTCACACTTGGCTCCCAATGAGGCTGGATCTGAATATGAAATGAACTCTTGGAGAGCATGTCATTAACTCATGCAATATTCATTTTGATTATAAATCACTTTAATAAGAATTGAATTAGCTTTATCTCCACTGAAACATTTTCAGAGACAACAAATCCTTTGGCTTACATCTAAGCACCCTTTGGAGAGATTCATATTCCTGTAAGTGTGAAGCCTATGGAAATGGAGATTGGGGCCATTTCCATTTCGTGATTGTGCCAGCTTTAGAAAGACTAAAACAGATTAGGTAAAAGACAGTTTGTCACACATAAGGTCCCACTAATGAAGATGGAAAAAAAAAAAAATCCACTACAAATCTACCAATCTAACTAGAGTTCTAAACTTTCTAGCTAATGATACCATATTACCTCATCTATAAAGACTTCCCCAAATTTCATTCTCCGTCACAGACACACACGAACTCTCTCACGCACACACGCACACACGCACACACATAAACCCCCTACTCCTTTTGTGTTCCCATATGGCTTTGCTCATATTACCATTATATCGAAGGGTACGGTTGTATCTTCCCAATACTTTCAAAATGTCTGGCTCCTACAAGATGCATAAAAACAGTTTGTTGAATGGAATCAAATAACATTCCCTGTGATGATCCTACAATCTATATGAGTTTTCCATATTATATTTGATATCTCAGTGATTGACTATTTTAGCTCTAGAGAGAATAATCTAAGCAACACGTTCATATTAAAAGCACTAGTTGATTGGGAATAAGAGGCTTTCATTTCATCTTGATATATTATTCTTAAGGATTAGCTCAAGATCTAAATATAGCTTAGATGTTAAATAAAACAATTCCAAGTCTAAAGGATAAGAGAACACCAATGTATTTATTTAAAGCCCTAGCAGGCCCTAACTAAGCCAGTAATTCTCTGATACTCCCATTAATTATATCATATCCAGTGGTAGGGTTAGTTTAGGGGAAAAAAGCCTGAAACTGGCCTAGTAGAAGACAGAGTTAGAAGACAGGAATAGAAGAGTGGGCTGTCAGAGTCTAAATGATGAGGGCATTGGTTGGCTTGGCCACTCTTAATTTGCTATAGTAAATCACCAGCTCTTCCCTAAAGGAGGTACTGCTGTAAAAAGTTTCCAATTCTTCCCTGAGGTAATTTAAATAGGTCTTTGCTTCACTCTTTAATGCCATTATTAATTGATAGCATATTCTACTATATGCACTTCTTATATCCCACAAGATAGAATTCCTTTTTATGGCCTTTTGGCCCAACTACTAATTTAATATAAGTCATTAATAATAGAAATAAATTATACATCTCCATTTCCTAACCTTTTCTCTCTGCTTTTACAAGGGGGAAACAGCAATTTAATTAAAAAAATAGAAATATCATTTAAAAATTCAGTAATAGCATGAATAATAATAGCTAGCCTTTACTGAGTGTCATACTATTATAAGCATTTCACACACATTAACCTATTTATTATTACTGACCACACTTCACAAATGAGGAAACTGAGGCACAAATCGATTACAAAAATTGTTCAAGGTCACACAGTTGGCAAGCATCAGAGCCAGGATTCGGAAAAATAGTTCATCTTCGGAGCCCATGCTCTTGACTCCTCCATGTAGAGTGCTACTGCAGTAGGTATTTTAAATGGACAGGATTTGTAACATCAGGAGAATTTCTCACTGTTTGTGAACTAACTTATCACTCTCTAACCCATCTATGTATCTTAAAGAGTTCATAGAAAATGATCTAAGAACTGAGACCCAATAGAGTCCTCCATGTCAAGCAGAACTGGGCTCTAGCTTAATTTCCAGTGACCATCTTAGGAAGGGAAACCCCACACTTGCAACACAGCTTAGCTGTTCAAGCTCCAACAGCTTCACCACAATTTGTCCAGACCCATATGTTCCAAGATGACACTACAGACTGTCACAGCAACTCATCTAGTTAACCAAGTCTGACCAATCTCTGTCTGTCCATACCAATCTTAGAAGCAACCAGGGCAGTCTATAAATTCTCTAAGTATCCTTCCCTAGTGTTCCTTTCTTGAGAGGCTATAAAGATTCCCTGAATGTGGTGGTCTCCCTTACTCAATAGGTTTAACAAGCTCAGCTCTGAGTGACTGTCACATTTCCCTGGAGGAGTTAGTGGATGTCTCTACAGTACTCATTCATAAACTGACTGAAACTCAAACTAGAACTGACTGAAAGTTTAAAATTTGTACTCAGAAAAATGTCCTATTATTAGATGGAGTCCATTTTCTTTCCTCTCCTTGAACCCCTCATGAGTAGCGTTTATTAGTTTTCAATGCTATATTTTCTGAATAACTTGACTTTTAAAAGGTTTGTATCTGGTCCATTCCCACAATCTATTCATCTATATCTTCCTATCTGACCTATATTTCTATTTATAATTTAATTCCACCCTAATAACCTTTCTGGGTTTCAGTTTACACTTGCAATGTGCAATATTTTGATATCTGGCCCCTCCTGGAACATAGGAAATATATCATTATCAATGGAAAAACACATGAAATGGCTGAGACTATGGAAGGTCAACTTAAGATGAAGCGGCCATAAGAAAGAGATAGGTGAAAATTAAGAATATATGAAATTCCTTAATAGAAGAAATGGCTTGCTAGCGGGCAAGGATTCCAGGATTGTGACAAAAAATAGTTATCTATTTCATTTTGCTAAAATAAGTTATGTAAATACTTTTAATAATGTAATCAACATTTACTGAATACCCACTAACGCAAATCATGGGACTAAGACCTGAGGGAAAGAGAACAATCCGTAAGACACAACTGCTCCTTTAAAACTGTTAAGTCCATAGCAAATTACACTAAAACACTAATTCCAAGCACATTGGAAATTAATCTGGATTTATTCTTTCAGAGTTCTTTGAGGTAGTGTACTGATTAATGTAGGATAAATTGTTTCAAGTACAATGAGGAATTGTTCCCCAAGCTTTTCTGTTTATGAAACCTCAAAGCTAAACCACTGATCTTCTGAAATGCTTAATTATCTAAACAAAGTAAATAAACTCATCCAACCAAAAATATGCTTGTGCATGAAGCTGATGTTTTACAGTTATAAAAAGTCAAACAACAGTAGTATGAAATTAGAACATATTATATTTCACCTTATTCACTTATAAAGTAAATGAAACTAAGTAGGTCATAAAAATATATATCTGGTTTTATAGGGCATGAGGAATATATAGTGGCATAAAATTCTGATATTATTTTTACAGTAATTAAAAGTAAGCAACAAGCCCGGCAATTATCTGAGTAATTAGACTTTCTCAATTAAAAAAAGAATGATAATAAGATTAGCTAGATTTCTAGGTCACTTTAATTTTCATCATTATTGATTTATTTAGGTCAGAATCTTACAGCCAGGACTATGGACTAGACAGAGAGTTCTTAGTTGTTATGTTTGATTTTTTTTTTGGCGGCGGGGGATGGGGTGAGAAAATTCTACCAAGCTGGGGAATTAATGGGACGATGCATTTAAAATAATTAGGACAATGACTAATGTGTTGTAAACACTTAATGGATATTAATGATTATTATTTTATCAAAACACTCTTTAAGAAAGCATGGAATCTCAGATAACTTACCCTCAAAAAAAGGGAATCTTTAAGATTGGTTATGGTAAGAATTCAATATTGTTTTTCATGTTTTCTTATTCTTCTTGTTAATCTTATGATTCTTTTATTGATTTAGGGGAAAATGACATTTCCATTCAGATAGGGAGAGTACAATAAGTAAAAATAAGAACTCAGAATTTGGGACTTTAACAAAAGCAATTTTACAAAAGAAATAGAGATTATTTTAAACTCTTGGACAGATTATTCATTTTTATTGGGCAAAACTTTACATTTCCAATAGGCATTTGGATATGAAAGCACAGGCTTTTTTTGCAAAGGAGAAATTTCAGATGTTTTCCCAAAGAGTCAAAATGATTTGCATACTCATGCAAAGGTCTATCATAAGAATGAGAGCAGTAACTTTCTGCGGGTCAGCTTTATTTTAGAAAGCCTTCCTTTTTTTCCAGTATGGAATCAGATATCTTTATGCCCTGTGCACGTTATTGCTCAATGTTGGCTGTTGATGGGATTGTGTGTTGTACATGCGCACAACACAGGTACATAGTTATAGGTGCATGTATGTGTACAGACCTGTGTAAGCATACAAGAAGTGATCACAGTGAGAATTATAAGGAGATATGCATCCAGTCATTACTGGGAAAGAGACTGTGGATGATACCTGGGCTTATGCAGTTCAACATAGACATGGCAGTTGATACTGTTAATAGAAATTGAATAATCCAGTATAAATGGGATATACTGACTATATTGCATGTCGATGTAATTGTCATTTGATACTGCCAGCTCAGAGGTGCAGAATACTTTCCCCTGAAGAGAACAGAATTTCCTATTGTCAATTATCATTCAAAATAGCAAGTTCTGGCAAAAGAAACAAGGATTTGGGTCTAAGATAAGAGAAGTTTCTATCCTGGGGTCCCTCCTCTGATTTAAGTCCTGCAGATATGAGTCCTAGGCTATTACTGCCATTAAGGGGAGTTCGGCTGGCCCCCAAAGCTAAACAGGTAATAAAATAGACCAGGTAAACCAAGATTTGGACGCAGAAAATCCTATGGAGGCTGTGTTAATTTTAAATTGCTGGTATAACAAATCCCCCAAAACTTAGTGGATTAAAACAACACAAATTTATTATCTTACAGTTAAGTAGGTCAGTCTGACGTGGGTCTCATTAGGCTATAGCCCAGTGTCAGCAGGGCTGTGTTCTTCTCTGGAGGCTCTTGGGGGAGAATCCATTACATTTTTGAGCTTTTAGAGACTTACCATATCCCTTGGCTCACAGTCCTCCTCCTCAATCCCCAAACTAGCTTAAATATAGGGAGGAACACCAACTAAAAATTTTAATATATGGGTAAAGAAAATCTGAATCACTCCTGAGAGAAATAAAATTAGATGTGTTTGTTCTGTTTTCTCTTTATCCCACAAAAGTACAGTATTCTCCTCAGAGGAGAGCAAAATACCCTCACTAATATCTCAATATTATCAGCATTCATGTGGGCTTCCAGATAAGAAAGTTATTACTATTGTTTGCCTAATCCTGATTTTATTTAAATATTAAATAGTAACATGGTAATAAAAATAATTTTGAATCTATTCTAATGAAAATTATGAAAATGACCATTTTCTAAAGTAGGTAAAATTTAAGACAGATAATTTAACAGATCATGTTCTCCATGAACAGTTATTAATGAAAATTATTTCTTTTCTCATACATGTATTAGATATTACAATTAGAAACCACTAGAATATCAAAGAAAAAAAAGCTGACCTCAAATGCAGTGTGCATATGAAATAACATAAGGACACATTTAAAAAAAGACTAAGAATGGTTTGAACATTTATCTAGAAATTCAGAAACATGCTATCCTGGCATTGGTTAAACTAACAAAATGCACAATCTTTCTGAGGCTCAGTTTACTCAGCTGTGAAATGTAGAGTGAAAGAAAAGCATTCCAGTCAGTGAGACAGCAAGTGCTAAGGCCCTGAGTGGTATATCACACTGGATTCTATATATAAAAGGGACTGGAGTTAAAGCCAGAATGGATGTAGAGCCAACAGTTAGAAAGCTCTTCCTCTGGTCAAAGAAAGAGATAAGAATGACTTGAACTATGGTGGTGGCTATGAAGGTGGTGAAGTATTAGAGCCTCAGTGATATATTCTGAAAGGATAACCCACA
>NW_011889121.1:1592451-1602675 GCF_000151845.1 Pteropus vampyrus
AAGAATGAGAGCAGTAACTTTCTGCGGGTCAGCTTTATTTTAGAAAGCCTTCCTTTTTTTCCAGTATGGAATCAGATATCTTTATGCCCTGTGCACGTTATTGCTCAATGTTGGCTGTTGATGGGATTGTGTGTTGTACATGCGCACAACACAGGTACATAGTTATAGGTGCATGTATGTGTACAGACCTGTGTAAGCATACAAGAAGTGATCACAGTGAGAATTATAAGGAGATATGCATCCAGTCATTACTGGGAAAGAGACTGTGGATGATACCTGGGCTTATGCAGTTCAACATAGACATGGCAGTTGATACTGTTAATAGAAATTGAATAATCCAGTATAAATGGGATATACTGACTATATTGCATGTCGATGTAATTGTCATTTGATACTGCCAGCTCAGAGGTGCAGAATACTTTCCCCTGAAGAGAACAGAATTTCCTATTGTCAATTATCATTCAAAATAGCAAGTTCTGGCAAAAGAAACAAGGATTTGGGTCTAAGATAAGAGAAGTTTCTATCCTGGGGTCCCTCCTCTGATTTAAGTCCTGCAGATATGAGTCCTAGGCTATTACTGCCATTAAGGGGAGTTCGGCTGGCCCCCAAAGCTAAACAGGTAATAAAATAGACCAGGTAAACCAAGATTTGGACGCAGAAAATCCTATGGAGGCTGTGTTAATTTTAAATTGCTGGTATAACAAATCCCCCAAAACTTAGTGGATTAAAACAACACAAATTTATTATCTTACAGTTAAGTAGGTCAGTCTGACGTGGGTCTCATTAGGCTATAGCCCAGTGTCAGCAGGGCTGTGTTCTTCTCTGGAGGCTCTTGGGGGAGAATCCATTACATTTTTGAGCTTTTAGAGACTTACCATATCCCTTGGCTCACAGTCCTCCTCCTCAATCCCCAAACTAGCTTAAATATAGGGAGGAACACCAACTAAAAATTTTAATATATGGGTAAAGAAAATCTGAATCACTCCTGAGAGAAATAAAATTAGATGTGTTTGTTCTGTTTTCTCTTTATCCCACAAAAGTACAGTATTCTCCTCAGAGGAGAGCAAAATACCCTCACTAATATCTCAATATTATCAGCATTCATGTGGGCTTCCAGATAAGAAAGTTATTACTATTGTTTGCCTAATCCTGATTTTATTTAAATATTAAATAGTAACATGGTAATAAAAATAATTTTGAATCTATTCTAATGAAAATTATGAAAATGACCATTTTCTAAAGTAGGTAAAATTTAAGACAGATAATTTAACAGATCATGTTCTCCATGAACAGTTATTAATGAAAATTATTTCTTTTCTCATACATGTATTAGATATTACAATTAGAAACCACTAGAATATCAAAGAAAAAAAAGCTGACCTCAAATGCAGTGTGCATATGAAATAACATAAGGACACATTTAAAAAAAGACTAAGAATGGTTTGAACATTTATCTAGAAATTCAGAAACATGCTATCCTGGCATTGGTTAAACTAACAAAATGCACAATCTTTCTGAGGCTCAGTTTACTCAGCTGTGAAATGTAGAGTGAAAGAAAAGCATTCCAGTCAGTGAGACAGCAAGTGCTAAGGCCCTGAGTGGTATATCACACTGGATTCTATATATAAAAGGGACTGGAGTTAAAGCCAGAATGGATGTAGAGCCAACAGTTAGAAAGCTCTTCCTCTGGTCAAAGAAAGAGATAAGAATGACTTGAACTATGGTGGTGGCTATGAAGGTGGTGAAGTATTAGAGCCTCAGTGATATATTCTGAAAGGATAACCCACAAGGCATCATGATGGATTGAAATTTAGGGATGACAGGGATTGGGGAATCAAGGATGATTTGCAGGTTTCACTTTAAGTAACTGAGTGACTAGATGACAGCACCACTTATTGGTATAGGGAAAACTAGAAGAAGCTATCTCCATGAAGATATTTATTCAAATAGTTATTTTTCTGAGGAACATAAGATACAGAATACTTCATGAGAATTTCAGATACAGTTTAGATAAAATTACATTTGAAACAACATTTAATGTGGAGGCAATAAATTGATGACATACTTTATTGCAAATAGTTCTAATCCTTCATTTTATCCTTTTTTTTTTTTTTTTAGGCGAGGCAACCCTTGGTTGCAAGGACCTTGTCAGCTTACAATGCCTTACTTTTTATTTTTTACTCCTACAGCACCTGGTCCTCCTAGGTGGTCTCCCATCCAAGTGCTAACCAGGCCCAACTCTGCTTAGCTTCTGAGATCAGACAGGATTGGGCTTGTTCAGAGTGGCATGGCCATAGACTTATCCATGTTTAAAAATATTTAAATGACCAACTTAAAGTGACTTAAAAGATTGATTTATTATTACAAAAATTCCTGATCCATGCATTTAATGTCAATGCAGACATGGATGATTCATGGGAGAAAAAGGAACACCCTGAACTCAACCATGTGTTTAGAGGACAAATTCAATCATCTTTTAAATAGTCCCAGGATGGTCTCAGTCATTAAAAAGCAGAAGGCTAATAAAACAAGTCTTCCTACTAAATCAATTTCTGAGTTTTAAAAGTAGATGTCCTCCCTTATATATTTTATTGGCAATATATGTTTTCTTTATAGAGAATCAGCCTTTCTATAGCTTTCAAAAAGGTTAAGAATGCAAGGTGTATTATAGGCCAATTTCTCTTGTAAATGTTGACTTAAAATAGTTTAAAGACCTTTTTCTCATGTTAGAGGTGATTGATGGCACTAGGTTTAACTTTTAAAAATGTGCTGCTCAAACCTGTATGTGTGTGTGTGTGTGTGTGCACGACACGCGTAGATTTATAAAGACTTTTGCTCAAGTTAGCTTATGCATCGGTCCTAATGAACAGCTTTAAACGTGATAGAAAATTCCAAAACTTTTTATTAGAAATCACATATGTTAAAAAGAAAACAATGACTAATAAATCTTATTTAAAATGCTGAAGGAGTTTATTATTTAAGAAATCAATGGACTTTGAAAGAAATAAACAGTATAAAAGGTTAGGTTCCTGCTCCAAGATCATCTTCACTGTTTAAAGATTTATGCATTTAAGTTCAGTTAATAAAATTAGGGAATCTGAGTAAGGACGATTGTATCGACCCAGTAGGTTTTGCTTTATTTAACACCCCATCTAAAAGATTATAACACGTCCACAGTTTCACTTGACATAAACGTTGGGTCAATTATTAGAAAAAGATTCTATTCCCAAACATGTTTCATACTTTCAAAAATATTCTATCACATGTTAATTAATTTGTAGGGATTAGATCACATTCTGTCATGTATAACAGTTACCTATGTATTGAATTGTCAATTCCTTGGAAGATTCTATATCTTCTTCTTTTTGATGCATTTGAAGTAGATAGCACTGTTTCTCACATTAAGTTGTCAATCACTAAGTGTTTGATGATTTCAAATGAGTTTCTGCTTAATAAAATAATGGCCCCGAGACAAATAAATTTTAAAAGCTTTTAGTGTCTGAAAGAAATTACAATGTCAGAATTAGAAGTAGGGTCTTCAAAATTTTTAGGTTGTTAGTGGTCTTTGAAATCCACCCACTGGGAAAAAATATCCAAGTCTATCCATCCACTTGTCTAATATTTGAGCTCTACAACATCACCCCTTCTTTTTTTAGAGTAATCTACATGCATTCAACACAGTAAAAGACACTTACTTATATTAGCAAAAATAATATTGCTCCATGATAATGATAGAATTGGTTTACATAAGTAACCAATGTTTAGGATCTTACAATAAATTCTAACTTTAATAGTTTCCATTTCTTCTGTAAGACTAAAGTTCTTAGAATTATTATGCTTATTCAGTGCCTCTTGATCTATCTCAGGAAAGATTACTTTACACAAATAAGAAGACTCCTTCAAGCACTAATTAGCTTTGACTATCATTTTCCTCACTAGTATATATTAAGATTAAGGTGAAGAAGAATGGGTGTTATCATTTTTTCCTTTGCAATATTTTTTGCTTAAAATATGTTTCCACTTACTAAGAATGCATATACTATCACTTAATAGAAAACTTATATCTTATATTACTGAAATCTTGCTGCAACTAATATTTTAAACCAATATATTTATTTGCATTATGAAAATTTTAAGATTAATTTCTTATTTCCTAGTTCCTTAATATTCTATATTTTATGGTTTTTCAGCTCATTTTTAACATGCAGTTCTTCTATGTTCTGGTGAAATAAACATTGAAGATACAATAATACTGAGAAAATTACATACAATTATTTAATTTTTATCCAGAAGCTTATATCTTATTCATTTTTATATTTGTTATATTTTGAAGTGAGTAGGATTTATCCTGATTTTTAGTCTTTTCTAACCTTGTTCCTGCACCAAGGTTCACCAAATACTCAAGTGCTCAATGATTCTTATTGTTCCAGACTAATCTTTCCCCACCTCCTATCTATGTTCAGACTCCCTCCAATTGACAACGCCAACAATATCACGGTCTACCATTATGGTTTAGGTGGTGTGAGGTGTATTTATCAAGGGCTTCACCATGTCCTCTTGCTTACTTAACAGTACTAATTTTAAATAAATTAAAGTAATTCTCTGAGTGATCTCAAAAGATCCTCTCCTTTCCCTGAGGCCAGTATGTATATTCATTCTACTTAAAATAGTTTCACCTACTGTGTCTCTACTGATAAAACATAAATGAAACAGTTTTTCAAACACTTTTCCAAGGTGTTCACTTGCCCAACTGATTCTATACAGACCCAAGTTCTCAACTGGCTCAAATAATAAATCCGTGCAAAAAATATGCCACACAGAAACTTAGATATACAAGCCTAGGTAAAATGTACATTTTTTTACTTAGTCCTTTTTGAGATAATAACCCTGTCTCTCTCTCTCTTTTTTTCTTAACCCACATTTTAGAGATTTCAATCTAGATAAGAGATGTTCACATGACAGCCTGATGAAATATTTGTGATAACGAGATGTTTTGGCATATCTTAAGTGATATTTTTGCCATTTCTTTCTATTTCTAGAGTTAACTGAGAGAGAGCAGGAGGGAATATATTCATAAGTGGTTAGTGTTTCCCTTTAATAACTTTTGTGTGGTTTGAATTGGATCTCAAATTTGCAATTCTTGTAAACATTCTTCAGCTATTCAATTCTTCTCTGAGGGCAACATCGTGGTAAAAAGACAGAATCCAATATATCTCTTAGTCTGGCTCCAGTTTGTGTGACTTTTGCATTTATTTCCAGCACATTTGTAATCAACTAATTAATGTCCTTCCATTTTAAAACAAAAGTCAATTAAGCCTGTAATAAAGGGAGCAATGTTTTAATCCATGCAAAGGAAAAAAAATTCAGGAGAAGAAGACTAAAATATTCTGTATTACAATTATTTTCTGTAGTAGTTACAAGCAGGGAATATCATCTCCAACTCACTCACTGAGTGATTTGGGCAAGTTACTTAAACTCCTCAGCTGTAAATGGCCATAATAATAGTGTCTACCTTCTAGAGTTGTTGTGGGAATAAAATAAAATTATACCTATAAAGTGCTAATTACTGTGCCCAGCACTTATAAATGTTCAGTAAATATTACACTAGATCACATCAATGTTTCTGTATAAATGTTACTCCTTGTTTCAGAAGACAATTTTTTCTGAGATTTTTGGGAACCAGTTCAACCATCCACACATTGTTAAATAAAGTTATGGTTGCAGAAGAAAAACTTCTGTTTTCACAAGTGGGCTAATTAGTGTCTCACAAATACTAAGACAATTATAAGAATAAGGTATTATAATTACGAACCAGCCTTCGGGAGACTTGTTAGAAATCTTCAGTATAGTTGTGACTCTGTCTCTGCGTGTATATGTCTGTGTGCATGTGTGTAATGTTAGCACTGGGGAATTTAAGATGTAGTTCAAGTCTACTGTGAAGTATCTCAAAGATATCAAGGACTGTCACCCAGAAATCCTGTTGTGAGTCAGCAACATCCTTCAGGCATGAAACTGGAATGAGTGGGAAAGTCACAGAGAAAACAGTAAGATTTAAAATGTCAAATTATTTATTTTGGGGAGAGTCACCATTAATCCTAAAGGTAGGCAAAATATTTAGAAAGATCAGCTCTCTTTAATTAAGATACTTTATAGAAATAGAAAAGTAATTTAATTTTTGCAATATTCCAGGCACTTGACATGTGTATACTTTACAGGTAGGCATAACTTAATTTTACACTCGCAGTAACTTTATCAGGTAGATGTTATTGATTCTACTTTGCACATGAGCAAAACTGAGGCTCAGAAAGCTTCCCAGTGCCATATAACTAATAAAGACAAAAATAGGATTTCAACCCAAGGCTAACTGACGCCAAGAATAAAAGGTTAAAATAAGGTCTCTAAGCTTGCCTGAGAAAATGACCAGAGAATCTTGTTTTCTCAGAACTATGCAGTTAAGATAACTGTGGAATATTTGCTAGATAGAACCATTCTTAGACTAGTGGAGGAGGGGGCTGCGAAGTGACATGCAGGCCTTTATCCTCTGTAACTAAAATGGTATTAAATACTGGTGAGAAATCAAGGCTGTAGCTCTTTGTGTCAAGTGACCACACCGACCTTGGCTCTTATCCTCAGTAGCCATAGGTACTCCAACTGGATGAGAGGCAAATGTGTGCATTTTGGTTGCTTCTGGGCCATCCAATGACATAAAGAATCATGCCAGTGTATGTCCTGCCTTGTATCCCTCTACACAGCTAAGTAAATGTAGCACTGGATTACATTCTATTGCACCTGTGAATATAATTACCAATTTGATCCCCTCAAAACTACAGTGACATGGCAGGCTCCAATGACTGTTAAATCCTGTCACTTAAAAGTCATATATCTGGCTGAAATCCAGACTGTTTAGCAAAACTAATCCTAGATAAATGGCTTGTGACTAAAGCCAACCTATTTGTGGCATTAATATCAGAGATCATGAAGTTAACTAAAGTCATTTGCTCTTTTAAATGGATTTACAGGATCACAAACTTGTACTCTGAAAAAATTATTTTACTGCCATTTTTTAATTTTTTTCTTTTCTTTTATTATCTCTTAGTTATGAAAAATTCCCCTGGATTAAGAGGCTTTATCAACTGTGCCAATGAAAGATATTACTGGCTGAAAAAGGAATCATCAAATCCCTGCTGACAGGGCACAGTAATATTAATTAGGATCAAAGTGACAGAGGAAGAGAAAAAAGGAAAAATAAATAAAAGGACAGAGTCAAGGACCACCCCTGCACACAGGTTGTCCTAGACAATCCTTTGGTGGAATCAGTATATGAATGAGAGCACCATCCTGTCAGAAACACATGTGTGAAGTAATAAACAGAAGAGATGGAGAGAGAGAGAGAGCTGTGTGCTCAGGAGATAAATCCTTTAATCCTAAAGAGGACATTTTGGTAGCCAGTCTAACATGACAACTGGTCTATTTCTATTTTATCTGATGGACAAACCCCTTCTCATTAGCAAGACTGTTAGCAATGAGCAAAGCTCCAGTAATTGAAGATTTGAGCAGGAGGCTTAATCACCTCTTGAGGAAGAAAATACTAAATGTCTGAACAAACCCTGGGACAACAGATTCCAGGTTTTATCTTCTAAAAAGGCATATCTTATGGAAAGAACTATTCTATTACAGCTATTTTTACCTTGGCTATATGATAGTCTCACCTGATGAGCTGTTAAAAATTGCTGGTGTCAGGGCCCCACCTCAGACTAATGAAATCTGAATATCTGCTTCCACACCAATGTTTTCATAAACCTCCCCCACACAATTTCATTGGGCAGTCCTGTTGGAAATAACAGAATCTGATAAAAGATCAATATAATTTCATTATAGCTCATTTATCTATTGGCTGTATAATCTTGGTTTAGTAAAGTTCTCTAAGCCTCAATTTCTTCTTCTATAAAATAAGGGTAAATTGCCCTGGAACTTATGTATAAAAAAATAAGATAGCTGTTTCCAATCAGATGTCAGAGTAGATAAATGCTGTGCTCACCTCCTCTCATGACCACATCAAAATTGCAACTAAACTACAGAACAACCATCACTGAGAATGGTGTGAAGTCTAGCTGAACATAAGTCCTATAGCTATAGGTGGCCTCTTATGTATGTCTCCAGCTATAGGACTTATGTTCAGCTAGAATTCACACCTCTTATGGTAGGAGGGGTGGAGACATGGAATGGGCTGGTCCCACACCTGAGGGATATCTCAGCTGCAGAGGTCTCCCCAGAGGAGTGAGGAGTCCCAACCCCATACCAGGCTCTTAGCCCAGGGTTCCAGTGCCAGGGAGGTAAGTCCCCCAAACTTCTGGCTGTGAAACACAGTGGAGATTATGGCTGAATGAGACAGAGGGATGCAGGAGTCGAAGGTGTTCCTCTTAAAGGGTCCACATGCAGAATTACTGCTGACAGACTCACTTGCTCTAAGCTCTAGCGATGGGGAAACCACTCAAAAAGTGCCAGGGACATACGGGGGGGGGGGGCTTAACTAAATTGTTTGGCTTCAAGGCGTGGGCTAGAGGGGCACCTTGCTCCCAGAAAAAAGTGCTGGCAGTATCTATTGTTCCTTTGTTGAGCCCTCACCACTCCCAGCAGGAAAACTCAAGTGGCCGCCATGAGTTTCCAACAACCTAGCTAACACTGGTGACTCTGCCTTGTTCATTCTCTGAGACCCCACCCCTCCCTACTTGCTGGCGCACCCAAGCAAATTCCAGTGGCTTTTCCATACAAATGGCCTGCCTTGGCTCATGCTGCAGATTTTCCTAAAGTCTCTCAAAGATTCATAAAACTCAAGCAAGCAGCATCTGTCTTCAGCATGCTCAGTATTTCTCACTAAGCAGACCCAAGCCTACACTAGCGGTAGCTGGCCTCGGTTCACAGCTTAGCTGCCACAAGGCACCTCCAAGCCCAGCACAAGTGGCAACCATCTGTAGATCACTTTGCAGCTCATACCAAGTGGCCTCGGGCAGGGCACAGGCAGCAGATGAACTTGGCCTACAACAGAGCCTTTCCTAAAAGGCCTCAGAACCAACACACCCAGTAGCCAGCTTCAGACCACATCAAAGCACCATCTAACCACCTGCACAAAAGACACATCCAAAGGGCAGACTGGACAGGCACCAGAGCCCTGCTAAAGCGAATCCTGCTGCATAGGGTCAGTTCCTGCACAACAGTTCCTCCACTGTAGTCACAGTCGGTTCTCATAACTAATCAGCCCAAGGATCAATCCCTTTCATTGGCATGCCAATAGCAATCAAGGTTCAACTATAACAGGAGGGCACACACAACCCATACAAAGGACACACCTGGAAAACCTAGCTCAGGGGACCAGGGAGATTGTGCCACCGGGTCCCACAAGACATCTACTACATCAGGCCATTCTATTGAGACTGGGAGTCTACGGCCATGCCACCCTGAACAAGCCCAATCCCATCTGACCTCGGAAGCTAAGCAGGGTCGAGTCTGGTTAGTGCTTGGATGGGAGACCACCTAGGAAGACCAGGTGCTGTAGGTGTAAAAAATTTGAAAAATAAGGGATTGTAAGCTGACAAGGTCCTTACAATCTGTGAGGTCAATCAAGGGTTGCCTCACCTAAAAAAAAATAATTAATTAATTAATTTTTTTAAAAAAAAAGACTGGGAGACACAGTGGCCCTACCTAACACATAGAAACAAACACAGGAAAGCAGCCAAAATGGGGAGACAAAGAAACACATTCCAAATGAAAGAAGAGAACAAATCTCAGAAAAAGAACTAAACGAAATAGAAACAAGAAATCTACCAGATGCAGCATTTGGAACTCTGGTTTTAAGGATGCTCAATGATCTCAGTGAGTACTTTAACAAAGAATTAGGAAACATAAAAATGGAGATAGAAAACATAAAAAATATGAAGAATACAATAACTGAAATGATGACTACATTAGAAGGCATCAACAGTAAGTTAGATAAAGCAGAGGGCAGAATCAGTGATTTGCAAGATAAGGTAGCTGAAAACACCCGATTAGAACAGCAAAAAGAAAAAAAAAAAAAACAATCCGAAATATGAGGATACTTTAACGGACTTCTGGGACAAAATTATGTGTAATAGGGATACCTGACTGAGAAGAAGAATAAAGGATTGGAAACTATTTGAAGAAATAATTATGGAAAACTTCCCTAACTGGGCGAAAGAAATAGACTTA
>NW_011889121.1:1602725-1607174 GCF_000151845.1 Pteropus vampyrus
AAAAAAAAAGACTGGGAGACACAGTGGCCCTACCTAACACATAGAAACAAACACAGGAAAGCAGCCAAAATGGGGAGACAAAGAAACACATTCCAAATGAAAGAAGAGAACAAATCTCAGAAAAAGAACTAAACGAAATAGAAACAAGAAATCTACCAGATGCAGCATTTGGAACTCTGGTTTTAAGGATGCTCAATAATCTCAGTGAGTACTTTAACAAAGAATTAGGAAACATAAAAATGGAGATAGAAAACATAAAAAATATGAAGAATACAATAACTGAAATGATGACTACATTAGAAGGCATCAACAGTAAGTTAGATAAAGCAGAGGGCAGAATCAGTGATTTGCAAGATAAGGTAGCTGAAAACACCCGATTAGAACAGCAAAAAGAAAAAAAAAAAAACAATCCGAAATATGAGGATACTTTAACGGACTTCTGGGACAAAATTATGTGTAATAGGGATACCTGACTGAGAAGAAGAATAAAGGATTGGAAACTATTTGAAGAAATAATTATGGAAAACTTCCCTAACTGGGCGAAAGAAATAGACTTACAAGCTCAGGAAGCCCAGAGAGTCCCAAACAAGGTGAACCCAAAGAGGCTCACATCAAGACACATCATAATTAAAATGCCAAAGGTTAAAGACAAAGATAATCTTAAAAGCAGAAAGAGAAAGCAGTTGGTTACCTATGAGGGACCTCCTATAAAACTGTCAGCTGATTTCTCAACAGAAATTTTGCAGGACAGAAGGGATTGGCAAGAAATATTCAAAGTGATGAAAAGCAACAACCTACAACCAAGATTACTCTACCCAGCAAAGCTATTATTTAGAATCAAAGGACAGATAAAGAGCTTCCCAGACAAGAAGCTAAAGGAGTTCATCACCACCAAAACAGTATTACGAGAAATGTTAAAAAGACTTCTTCGAAAAGAAGAAAAAAGATAAAATATATGAATAATAAAATGGCAATAACTACATATCTATCAACAACTATTTTAAACATAAATGGATTAAACACCCCAATCAAAAGACATTGGGTGGCTGAATGGATGAGAAAACAAGACCCACTTCTGGGTATCAATCTGAAGAAACCCAAACCACTACCTGAGTGTCCATCAACGGATGAAGGATAAAGAAGAGGATACATATGTGGAATGGAATATTACTCAGCTATAAAAAGAATGAAATTTTGCCATCAGCAACAACGTGGATGAACCTAGAGGGTATTGTGCTCAGTGGAGTAAGTCAGACAGAGAAAGACAAATGTCATATGATTTCACTTATATGTAGAATCTAGACAACAGGATAAACAAACAAATAAAAAAACAGAAACAAACTTATAGATATTGAGAATATTTTGATGGTTCCAGGTGAGAAGGGATTCAGGGGGGTAGGTGAAAAAGAGGGAAGGGATCAAGATGTGCAAATTGGTAGTTACAAAACAGTCATGAGAATGTAAATTATAGCTTAAGGAATATAGTAAATAATATGGTAATAACTCTGTATGGTGTCAGATGGGTACTGGATTTACTGGGGTGATCACTTTGTAAGTTATATAAATGTCTAATCACTATGTTGTACACCTAAAACTAATCTAATATTAAATGTCAACTGTAATTGAAAAATAAAATATTACTTTAAAAAAGAAATAGGATAAAGTATGTGAGTTGTCCTAGTTAAATTTTAGTTATATATTATCAAAAGGAACTTCGCACATTGTAATTCATATCACTGGTGATAAATTAGAAAACTATTTTTTGGGGAAACTGTGCTTCGATTTGAGGTAAAAGTTTATTTCAGCAACACTGAAAAAATATCTCCCGTGAATGATAGTGCTGAACATTAATTATTTCTGATAAGTAAAAATACTGGGTTTTTACTATCTTATTAAATTGTAATAATTCATAACAACCCCAAGAACTTAATAGCTGTAACAGTTTTTCATCTCTCAAGTGGATAGCATATAACCCAGCAACCTCACAAATTTGCCATAGGACAATAAATCTAAGAGTATAGTTTATTTTTAAGTGTAATCACAAGACTATTGTAAAGCTTCTGATCTCTTACAAGGATTAAATTCCATTTTTATGAGAATTAAACTATCCTGTTAAAACAATTATGGTATCAACTAAGACCCCAGTTCATTATTATTTTACTCATATATTATTGTAAGCTTATAATTCATATTCCAGCTAAGTGGCCCATGCACTTTTATATAGAGAAATTAATCAGAAAACATACTGATATCTATTTTCTTAGTACTCAGTTTTAAAATTTTCAGATACTCATTTGCAAGTTCTATGTTATCTCCTATAATTTAAAAAAAAAAAAAAAAACGGTTAATTATATTGAGGCAGGGAAATGGATAAAAATGTCCAAACTATAAGCAACATATGCTTACTTTCAAACATTATCACTGAGTGAATTAAAACCTCATAGAAATTTCAAAACTATTTATGCCATTTTATTATTTTCTATCATTATTAAACATTCAAAATGTTTTTACTAAGGCTATACTTTCTGTAATAAATAAAAAACACAGACATCAACTATGGGACACTTTAATCAGTGAAATTTACTAATACCTCATTTATTACTTCATAGCTGAGTTTTATTAAAAACAATAGCAAAGGAACAATATTTTTTTTTCTATTTTCCTTAACAGTGTAATAAATTACTAGTGATGATATACCTGGGGACACTATCACAAAATATCTATTATATGTCATTCAGCACTGGAACGTGGTGAATGCATTTCCCAATGTTTAAACAATTTATAGCTGTACTGTCTGTCATTCAATATCATTTACTGTGGCTGTAATGGCCTAGGGTATTGTGTTTCCCTCACTTAAATAAAAAACAATTGTAAAAAACATCCTGGTAAAGTAACTGAAAAGAGATTCCCAATCATCTAGGCAAGAATTATACTCAAATGCTTCTGAACAAATGCATCCAAGTGTCATCCTCGAGGCACACCTTAAATCACATATTAGATCATATTTCATTATTTAAATTTCAGAATAAGTGAGAAACTACATCATCTAACTTTAGCAATGAATAATATTCATTTTATTTTAGCAAATCAACTTCTTGGAGAGATAAAAAATATAACTTGGCTGTTATCCATAAGGTTAAAATTTTAACAAATTATAAAAGAACATGAAAAATTAGTAGAAAACACCATTTTATGGTATAAAGAGTAAATTCAGGCCATGTACATATACAGATATCATCTTGAATGTTTTGAAGGTCTCCTTGTTGTCTTAGTGGATGAATTTGAGACATTTACATCCAATTATTTCCATCATCCAAACAACTGAAATGGATCGACAGAATGAAAATCGAGTGGCTTCAATTTATTAGTGATTTGTTCAAATTGCCCTGAAAATATTCTGTTTTCTATGTTATCTGAACTGAGAATAATATAGAAGACAGGATATCAAAAAGAGACATCAAATTCATTCTCTCTTTCTCTTTCTGTCTGTCTCTCTCTCTCTCCCCCCCGCCCCTATGCCTTTGTTAGCTTTTCAGGCTACTAGGAAACGTGTGTTAACATATTATCTTTATCTTCATTTTTATGTTAATGTAATATTTATATACTATCACTAGTAACCTTTTACCCACATAGAAATTTTTCATTTATTTATTTTGCTATGTATTACTTTCATGTACAAAGTACTGCCTCCTTGTCCCTTAAAGACATTTTTAATATAGTAATAATGATAAATCTGAGGATTTATTAAAATCAAAGTCATCTTTAACTCAAAGGCATTAAAGTATATTAAAGTGTCAGTGCATAGTCAAGGCTAGGTATGCAACATATCTGCCCATAAAAAGGAGAAGTGTAAAAAAAGTAAGGTTCAGGATAAAATCTAAAAATAGTCAAAGAAATTCTAATAAGTACTCTTACTCTAATGATATGCAAGCCAGGGATATATTAACCACATTTCTCTGGACTTCTACATGGCCATCAGTTTGTCTAAAGCCTCATTATGTATCAATGCTAGTCTCGGTTCTAACCAATGCTAATAGAAGTATATATGTAAATTATTTAAAACAGTGTTTCCCAAATTCCTTTGCTAAAAGATTGTGCTGAATATATATTAAGCAAAGGAAATGACAACACTAAATCTACTCATGTACCTCCATTCCTTTGCGAATACAATAATGCCTTCTCTAATTTGTTCATTTCAACTGTAATCTTCTGAAGTTCAAAATTTAAGAAATATTTTCATTATTATTACATTTAACATTATTACATGACATAATTTGGTTTTAATGATCAAATTTTAATGTTTCTTAAAAAAAGACACCTTGGAAAAAGTGGTCTCCTGCTGATATAACAGGAACATTATTTTGCTATTATCATATCTGTATAAGCAAATGATGATACTTTCTATTTTTCATAGCAGAATACCTAGACTAAGAACAGTTCTTCCAAGAA
>NW_011889121.1:1607639-1627161 GCF_000151845.1 Pteropus vampyrus
AAAACCTCATAGAAATTTCAAAACTATTTATGCCATTTTATTATTTTCTATCATTATTAAACATTCAAAATGTTTTTACTAAGGCTATACTTTCTGTAATAAATAAAAAACACAGACATCAACTATGGGACACTTTAATCAGTGAAATTTACTAATACCTCATTTATTACTTCATAGCTGAGTTTTATTAAAAACAATAGCAAAGGAACAATATTTTTTTTTCTATTTTCCTTAACAGTGTAATAAATTACTAGTGATGATATACCTGGGGACACTATCACAAAATATCTATTATATGTCATTCAGCACTGGAACGTGGTGAATGCATTTCCCAATGTTTAAACAATTTATAGCTGTACTGTCTGTCATTCAATATCATTTACTGTGGCTGTAATGGCCTAGGGTATTGTGTTTCCCTCACTTAAATAAAAAACAATTGTAAAAAACATCCTGGTAAAGTAACTGAAAAGAGATTCCCAATCATCTAGGCAAGAATTATACTCAAATGCTTCTGAACAAATGCATCCAAGTGTCATCCTCGAGGCACACCTTAAATCACATATTAGATCATATTTCATTATTTAAATTTCAGAATAAGTGAGAAACTACATCATCTAACTTTAGCAATGAATAATATTCATTTTATTTTAGCAAATCAACTTCTTGGAGAGATAAAAAATATAACTTGGCTGTTATCCATAAGGTTAAAATTTTAACAAATTATAAAAGAACATGAAAAATTAGTAGAAAACACCATTTTATGGTATAAAGAGTAAATTCAGGCCATGTACATATACAGATATCATCTTGAATGTTTTGAAGGTCTCCTTGTTGTCTTAGTGGATGAATTTGAGACATTTACATCCAATTATTTCCATCATCCAAACAACTGAAATGGATCGACAGAATGAAAATCGAGTGGCTTCAATTTATTAGTGATTTGTTCAAATTGCCCTGAAAATATTCTGTTTTCTATGTTATCTGAACTGAGAATAATATAGAAGACAGGATATCAAAAAGAGACATCAAATTCATTCTCTCTTTCTCTTTCTGTCTGTCTCTCTCTCTCTCCCCCCCGCCCCTATGCCTTTGTTAGCTTTTCAGGCTACTAGGAAACGTGTGTTAACATATTATCTTTATCTTCATTTTTATGTTAATGTAATATTTATATACTATCACTAGTAACCTTTTACCCACATAGAA
Organism: Pteropus vampyrus; assembly: GCF_000151845.1. Classification (NCBI taxonomy): domain Eukaryota; kingdom Metazoa; phylum Chordata; class Mammalia; order Chiroptera; family Pteropodidae; genus Pteropus; species Pteropus vampyrus. The sequence continues at coordinate 1,608,843 of NW_011889121.1, forward strand.
ATTTTTCATTTATTTATTTTGCTATGTATTACTTTCATGTACAAAGTACTGCCTCCTTGTCCCTTAAAGACATTTTTAATATAGTAATAATGATAAATCTGAGGATTTATTAAAATCAAAGTCATCTTTAACTCAAAGGCATTAAAGTATATTAAAGTGTCAGTGCATAGTCAAGGCTAGGTATGCAACATATCTGCCCATAAAAAGGAGAAGTGTAAAAAAAGTAAGGTTCAGGATAAAATCTAAAAATAGTCAAAGAAATTCTAATAAGTACTCTTACTCTAATGATATGCAAGCCAGGGATATATTAACCACATTTCTCTGGACTTCTACATGGCCATCAGTTTGTCTAAAGCCTCATTATGTATCAATGCTAGTCTCGGTTCTAACCAATGCTAATAGAAGTATATATGTAAATTATTTAAAACAGTGTTTCCCAAATTCCTTTGCTAAAAGATTGTGCTGAATATATATTAAGCAAAGGAAATGACAACACTAAATCTACTCATGTACCTCCATTCCTTTGCGAATACAATAATGCCTTCTCTAATTTGTTCATTTCAACTGTAATCTTCTGAAGTTCAAAATTTAAGAAATATTTTCATTATTATTACATTTAACATTATTACATGACATAATTTGGTTTTAATGATCAAATTTTAATGTTTCTTAAAAAAAGACACCTTGGAAAAAGTGGTCTCCTGCTGATATAACAGGAACATTATTTTGCTATTATCATATCTGTATAAGCAAATGATGATACTTTCTATTTTTCATAGCAGAATACCTAGACTAAGAACAGTTCTTCCAAGAAACTCAAGATTTAGTTTTAGATAACAACTTGTAATATCTCTAAAGACTCTCTGCCAGAGATAACAATATATAAGTCAATAATACGAAAAAGTACAAAGTATATATTTTGTACAAGTTACTTTGTTATCAAAAGGGCAATGGCCATTTTTATTTACATATGTATTATTAAAATCATTTTTAATATATGAAAAAAGAACATTTTGCACTACAGAGAGTTTGGCTCTAAAGAGTCTTAGTTACAATAATATTTTCTAGTTGAAATGTTATACACATGAGGAAAATCAATTTATTTCAACCTCATTACATTTTCTGAAAACAAAAATATTTTACAGTGGGTCCTAGGAAAAAAAAAATCAATCTAAATGATACAAAAGGAATATGCATGTCCATAAAAAATTCTGGTTACTTTAAGTTAAAAACATTCCTCTAAATTGGTATGATTTTACTCTTTCCATTTCACTTAGCGTAAACTACTTACTAACATTTCTTGTTAGTGTATCAAAATGTGATGATTGGAACGAAGATGGAAGGAAAAAAACACCACTTGCTCAAACAATTGATATCAAACTCAAATAACAGGCCTTAAAAACATTCTTCTCTTTTATAGCAAATTCTATATACTTGTCCTTGAATATTTTTTTTAAAGACTAATAAATTGCACGCATGCAAAGTTTAGTCTGAGACCATTTCAAGAGTAAAACTTTCCAAATGGCAGAGCTAATTCTTGGAAAAGTTGACTCAAATCAAGTGAAGAGTGATGCAGGGATTAGCCAAGCAGAAAATAGCATCTGTGTCACCATCCTTATGAAGTTAAAATGAAATGGATAAAAACCAAACTAATTGATTTGTAAATGTCATTTTGAGGTTATAAATATTTCTCACAAGCCCAAGTGTTCCTCAGATTTAACTCTCATCATTCATTTTTCATACTAAGGTTACCCTGGTTAATACGGAAGAGCATTTCCACATCATATTGCATAGCCCGAGTGAAAATGATGGTACAACAGTACTATATGCAAAAGTCATTTAGAACCAGGATGATTTTTTATCCTCTATTTTTTATTCCTTTAAAAAGAACATCTTCACTATGTCATTCACAAGAAAAAGCTGACAAAGTATTCTCTTAATGCAGAAAGTACGTGGATTGGCAAACAAAACAATTTGTTTGAAACTCAGGGAAGCAAACAATGTTTATGAAAACTACAATGCATATACTTTGTATGTCTTATAGGGAAATCATGATAGAAAGTGAATCGTCTGATTCACAATAGAATATATTCTGAAGGAGATAAATCTTTTATATCTATGACCATAAAGATGCATAAATTATTAAATAATTTTACCCTAGTAGTATTTATTTTTGTATTTGTTAATGTTTAAGCACACCAGAAATACTTTGTAAAATCGCTTGTAGTAGTGCAACTGCTACTCATTTTAAAAAGGAATTCAACTTAAAAACAAACCGCAGGTCTCAAAATACCAGTTAAGGCCAAATACAGCATAACAAAGTTGATATATACAAGATATGAAAATCTCCAAATTATATTACAATGACTTTTTAATTTATAAATCAACCCAATCAACAAAGCATATGTTTAAAATTCTAAAAAAACATCTTTGGCAGGTATTTCTTAAGCCAAATGTAACTTCAATCCCCTAATAATAAAAATCTCCTCAAACATAAAGCAAAATGTTTCATTAACCTCCCAAGGGGCATATTAGATATGAAATGAAAATGGCTTTGGAGAATAGCTGGCGTCGTCATTTATAATCTAAAGAATCAATATTTGGTTAAATAAAAATATGAACTTCCCAAAGGTAATTGCCATACAAGGCATGAAGGAAGTCCATGAATCTCCTCTGTTAGACACACAGAAGAGAGTATCCTAAGTCTTAGATTCTAAAAGGTGCTATTCTGTCTTTTGTGACTAACAAATCAGTAAATAAAAAGGTTTATGATTTAGTTAATATTTTTTTCTTTCAATTACCATTGATATGATTACTTGAAAAATACTGAGCAAGAATTTTCAAGTGCATATTTGGGTACTTCCCTAACATACTGACAGAAATTGATAATCTAAAAATATAAGATTTATGCTGAATCCTCATCTTATTGACAGCCATAAATAAATTTTAATAAAGCATTTTAGGAAACAGAATGCTCTTTTAATTGGAAGCCTTTCCATAAATAGAAAGGGTTTCAGATTGAAGATGAAACCATAACCAGTGGTTTGATCTCTATTAATCAGCTTGTATCTCATATTATATTTGGTTGACTTTTAATTGTCAGTTTCAGATATTATAATGGTATTCTTATAGCCTAGATGATGTGCATTTCAACATACACTTTCTGTTTTGAACATACAGAATTGTGTATATAAGACTATTTTATCCTATAAAATACATTATTTATATAACTGCCCTTTTCTAATTACAGGCTTATCAATCTACTTACTGATTATAAAGTGGATACTGATCTAGGTAACTGTACTTCAATGATTCAAAGAAAGACTTAGAGATCAAAAGTCATTTACCACTTAATGAGAAAAATACCTATTTTAAGTTATTCTTACTATTTTATGAAAGGATAGGCCACACATAAGAATAACTACAGCATATATTCCAGGTAAGGGGAACTGACTACCATATGTAGATTTAATGATAAACAAAGCATATACTGTAGCTCTTACTCTCAGGGGTTAGAGTTCATATTTTTATTACATCTGCCCTCTCTACCTAAATGGAATATGAAAAAAAAAAAACCAAAAAACATGTAAATGGATACTAGAAGCCAATAGTGAGGTAACCCTTCCTGATCCTGCAAAACAAAGAAATGCGATTGATACAATTTCTCCCTTAGAGCTAAACTGGGGCAGGAAGGATGTTAATCATCTACTGAAGCAATGAAAAGAGGTTACGGGAGTCAGTGCTCAGCTATGCTTTATCTAAAGGAGAAGAAACGTTTCTAATGAATTTAATCTGATTCCAACCTCAGAAACACACTTGCACTGTTATAATTTTCCTTGCCAAGTACATGTGCTTACCAAAAGTGATATATTGGTCAATTAGATATGAGTATTCTGGTTCTTGTGATAAACATCTCATTTTAAATGACTGAATTTCCATTTTGATTGATATTTCTTTCTTTCTTTCTTTTTTTTTTTTGAGCTTGTTTAAAGGGAACTCTCCCACCCCCACGCCTACCACAGGGATCTGCTCTCAATAAGATGAGGCAATCAGGTTTCAGGACCTATAGCACTGAGGCTCAGATTCTAGTTGGTGAAAAATTCACCAGTGAAAAGCTATCCCCTGAGTTATTTCTGAGTTTTTCCTAATCAGACTGGACCTGTCACCTCAACTTGAGGATCTCCTTATTTGGAATTGATTCAATGTTCCAAAACCCAGTGAATTATACAACCCTACCCAAATATCAGCTTGTATCATATCTCAGATATCAATACCACTGACATTGCCTCTCCAACTTCTGTTTTTAGAGCAGGGAAAAGCCTCAAAAAAGAGAGAACAGAGTCTGCAATTTCAAAGAGGTTGGTGAACAACAACAAAAAAGTGCCTCACGGGTCAGAAGAAAAGCAGAGGTCAGGAATTATTATTCCTGTAATCCATGTGTCTGGAGGGTATGCCTATATAGCACCAGAGATAAGGATGAAATTCACTTAACTGTAATATAATAAAAATATAAATACAGAGCTGCCTGTCAACTAAAGAAGTAGAGAATGAATAACCATCCAATGGAAGACTTCCCCCAGAGTGACAAACTATAACAGAAGCAGTGCCAGGAATAGATTTCCTGATTTAAACGGTAAACCATGTTTCTTTTTATGGATTATATGAATAAAATTGGCAAGAGTAGCTAATTAATTATAGCTGATTAGTCTATCAAATCTCTCAGTAGAATAAACAAAACATGAACTTCTCATAATTATTTGGAGTCGATGTACTCTAAATGTAGTATGCCCCATTCATGATGCATATACACTCTAAAGGCATTGATTTTTTTTCCCCCAAAGTTTTACACTTTAGTTTCAGACATTGAGACTTTGAGAATTAAACTCACATAGGACAATTCATAATACATTGCTAGAAGACAGAACATTTTAAATACACCTGAAATATAGAAAAAACATATAATGCATAGTTTCTACTTCATGCTTACTTTGTGGAAATTTGTGTATGATGATAAATATTAAACTATGTTAAAAACAGTAGTAGTCCAGAAATGTACCAACCTTCAGGATCCAGTAGTTTCTCTATGCCTAATTGATATTTGGCGATGTTGAATGCATGTTCTAGTCTTTGTGTGGCTGACTGCTGGCAAACCACACTATTCCAATCAAACAGGTCTGGCCTGAAACACACACACATAACAACAAATATAAATCAATTTAGAACGTTACATAAAATACACTTCAATTCTGATTTTTAATTGACAACCTATGCCCATAATCTTTAAGAGAGTAGAACGTTATTCTTTGTTACCACTCAATAATGTTTCTCATTTAAATTATGCCCAAGTTTAATTGAAAATCCTAAATAAAATAACCAAAAAAAAGAATTTATTCTACCTTATCCAAGCAAAAATGTGTTAATCTCATTTAATCACATGGATCTGAATACCAGCCATTCGCTAGTAACTTCCAATTTTATAAACCTAGTCCAGACCTCTTTCTTGAATTCCAGATTCTAGATTTGTTGGCTTACTCAAGTGTCCAAAACTGAGCTTCTGATATTCATCCTCGTCACATTCCTTCAAACTCACCTACTTCTCTTGCATTCTCCCTTCCTCAATAACCAATGACAAGTTCAAACTTGCAATTGTTCAGAAGAGAAACCTTGGAGCGAACTTTGATGATTCCTTCACTGCCGTGCAACACATAGTTGGAAATGTATCCAGAATTTAACCACTTTTTACTATCCTGCTGCCATCACCCTAATCCAAAACTACCATTTTATTTTGTATGGATTGCATTAGCCTTCTAACTGCTCCCATACTCCAACCCATGACTTCATCAATCTATTCTTAGCAGAGCTGCCATAGTGATCTGTTAAAATTGTTCATCATAACCTTCTTCTCAAATCTCTGCTATCGGGAGTAAAAATCTTTTTTTAACCTTTAAATGTTTTTTCATTACAGTTGGCATTTGATATTATTTTATATAAGTTTCAAGGGTACAGCATAGTGGTTAGACATTTAATTTACGAAGTGGTCTCCCCGATTATTCTAGTACCCACCTGCACTACACAGTTATTACATATTATTGACTATATTCTGTATGCTATACTTTACATCCCCGTGACTATTTTGTGACTACCAATTTGTACTTCTTAATCCCTTCGCTTATTCCAACCCAGCCCCCTAAACTTCCTCCCGCTTATCAAACCATCAGTTTGTTTTCTGTATCTATGAGTCTGTAAAATTCACTGATTAAACTGTGACCTACAAGGCCCTACATAATCTGGTGACCCATGAACTCCTTGACTTTATTTCTTGCCCCTCTTCTTGTATTCTTCAAACAGGCTAGATAGTTTCCTGCATTTGCTGTTCCCTCTGCCTGGAATTATCTTCCCCCAAATAACAACATGGCTCACACCTCCAGATCCATTGGGTCTTTACTCAAAAGTCCTCCTCCCATCTAAAATTACACGTTCCCAAATCAAACTTACATATACTCATTTCCTTTCCCTCTCAATTGTTTTATATTTTCCTCATTAGCACTTACTACTATTTAACATTTAAATATTTTAACTAATTTTGTCTATTTATCTGTTTTCTCCAGTAGAATTTAAATTACAGCCTTTTTTTTTTTTGCCAGTTTTGTTCACTTTCTAGAAACCCAGCCTAACACATAGTAGGGGCTTGATAAATATTTGTTGACTATACCAGACAACATACTATATGAATATCATTTTACTTGATAATAGAGAAAACACCAAGGAGTATAAAGAGGCAGTTTTTATATTATATTAATTTTAATGAGAAAAAATGCATATGTCAACATAAGTTAAATAAAGTTAAAATGAGAAAAATGCAGATAATAAGATACAAGGTTTTCTGAAATCTGAAGAGGTCAAGAACGTTTTTTGACTCTAAGGAAGTTTTAAATGGTGGTCTGGGTTTAGATATAAGAAAAGTATTTGAGAATGAATTTTAAGTTGTATAGATATTGAAGAATCAAAGTTATTAGGGAAGAAAGAAGCAGAATGTGCTTAGTCAGTCAAGACCTCGGAAGCCTGGCTTCACTGGGAAATTTCATTGAGATATGGTTAGGAGGGGGGATTGGGATGGGTTTGCAAAAGGCCTTGGCTGTTAATGAATTGAAATTTATCCCAATAACATTGGAAATCATTAGTTAAGTGGTTCTTCACCTTTTTGGGATTGTAGTTACGTTTGAGAATCTGATGAGCACTATGAAATGTCTCCCCAAACAGATCTCTATTCATATCCTTAAATAGAATTTACATAGAATTTTAGGACATTTGTGTCTGTCCATAAACTCCTGATTAAGAACTCATGCTCTGCAAGGGAAGAAGTTACAAGAATGGGCTTAACTGTTATTTTCCAAAACTATAACTCAATATAAAGGTATGATTTTACTTCTCATTTGACTCTCACTTCCTTTCCTTTACTTGCTCCTAGCCTGATTAATTCACCAGAAATTTGTGCACTTCTTAGGAAATCTAATCTCCCCAATATACTCCGTTACCCAAAACAACTAACAATCTGTTACAACCTAATATGCATCAATTCAGAGATGCTTCTAGTAGTGCAAAGACTATAAGAAATAAAAGTTAAATTCTAGACTATCTGAAGCAACTTGAACTTCTCTATGCAACCTCTGCCCCATCTTCATTTCTTCATTTCCCAGTAATAGGAGTAAAAAAAAAAAAAAAATCTTCAGGTGGGAGAGTACGGAAAACTAATTTTCTCAACTACAGTACTGTAATCAAAGTTAAATGAGCCTGATGGAAAATAATAGAATTGCTTCTGCATTTTAATCCTTTACTCTTTGAACTTTTCCTCTTTTCCTTGGTCACTAACTAATCAGCTGGGTAAGATTACCAAGTCATGTAACCTATTTGAGCTTGAGGGTTTTCATTTAAAAAAGAAAGAAATGTACTGAATGGCCTTTGAGGTCTCTTCTAGCATTTGATGTACTCTAATCAATTGTTTTAAATCATTAAAATTCATCATTAACATTTTAAATAACTATGATTTTCAAATGCACAAAGAATTGTAAAACTAACTGTAGAGGAAAGCCACACACCTTCCCATGCTAACCTAGACTGTAACTCATAAATAAGAATGTGTAACGAAGGATCACCAGTCTTTTGAGGAAACCAGCATATTGAATGAGACAACATGGCTGATGGATAAGCAGAGTCCTCTATAAATTCAAATCCTGGCTCCACGACATACCAGCCAAATGGTCTTAAGTAAATCATATAACCTCTCTGTGCTTCAGTTTTCTAATTTGTGAAATGGGGCTAATCATTGGATCTATGTCATGAGAAATGGATGGGCTATTTTATTTAGAACAGCACCTACAAAATAATAATTGCTTAAAAACATTCATTTCTATCACTTTGTTCTACGGTCAATTATATTTATAAAATAACAGCAATGCATTTTCAATTTATAAACTCAAGCCAAGAACGCCTACACTTACAAAACAGGTATAAATGTTACAAACATTGTTGATACATGATAATGATAATATAATAACAAAATGGAAGGTAGAGAGGAGAAAAGAAGAGAAAGTAAGTATAAGTGTGATAACTTCCTCCTTCTTCATATCCGGTAGTCAACAGATCTTGTCTAGACTTGATAAAAATGTTGCACTGCTATCATTTTAAGTAACACAGGCAACAATTATAAGAAAAAAGGATTATAATATAGTAATCTAATTAGGAAAAAATGGGGATGAGAATTCAGGACCCCAAAAAGAAAGATCCATTTGATGTGAACTCCGAGAAGGAATCTATCTGCTGAGATGGATTCCCCATGGTCAACCTAGGGCCCAAATTTTATAAATAATAAGATCCTAGTGGCCCTTTGCTGACAGTGGCTCCTCATGTACTCTGTATACTGGGAAGAACCTCAGATTGAACTCTCAGCTTCTCACACCCTGTTCCACTTTTTTCTGCCCTCTGAGTCAACCATGGCCGGGAGATCTTGGTTTTGTCTGTCTACCAACAGACATAGACCTGCCCCGTACAATCAGACCTACATAATGTGGATACGTCATTTACATAAAACGGACCTAATTGAGAACCTGGATAAGAGCTTTAGCCATAAAAGACAGCCTCCCCTTTGTTTTGGTGGAACATAATTTAGGTTGCTACCCGAATCTATGTTTCCCGAGCTGCAGCTCCTTTTTCTCAAATAAATGCATTTTAGTCTATATTACAGTCTAAAATTACTATTGATTTACAGTTTCATATTAAGGAGTAAATCCATGTACTGTCAACAAACTAATCAGGAAATAAAAGTGTATAATCATGAAGACCATCGGAAAGGATAAAAGAAGTTGTGGACTTAGTGACTACTTCTAGGAATTAGAATGTGATCGGATGGGTTTGCAGTCATGAAGACATATTTTTTTTTTCCCTTTACTACCTCCCCATTGTCTGACATTTTAAAAACCATGTGGTGTGTTACTTCTATGGTAATAAATTAAAACAATCAATTAGGAAGAAAATTTAATTGAAACTTTATACTTATTGCAACTTATCTGCATAATTATAATTTGGTTCTACCCACAGAAGTAGAATCTGGCTTCCTTTTAACTGCACGGTAGTGTACTTTGTGTTTTAATATAATACTATTAATTTCCTACATATTAAGATAAAATTGAGCCTTAAATAGATATAAAATCACTGACATCCTAACCTTTGGCAAGACTCTTTGTCAATCCCTAATGCACTAATATGAAATGCATGCCTTTGTTCTTCTATATAGCTTAGTCACTCAATTCTTGAAATGAGGACATCTCATTACATTTTCAAATGCATTAATGGCAATCACCTTGGAAAAAAAAAATCAACCCTTTTTTCTTTAGATAAACAATATGAACATCTGTCAAAGACCAAAAGAAGAGGGAGATGATTCATGAAAGAACATTATCAACTGTTGAGAAACCTTTTGAAAAGTAACGTTATACATAAAAAGGTAGTTATGGATGATTCATTCAAAATGACAGGAGAGAATATATAAATGAAGATATTTTGTGAAAGAAAGAGTAGGTCAGGCACAGATGCAGCAGGGCAATCCGGATATGTTTACTGTATTACTTACAAATATATTCAGAAATCATGTAATAGAACATGAACAAATGTGTGTTAACATGCTTACAGGATTGAATTCTTCCACTTGAAAAGAAAATGATAAAGAGCCAACGAGGAAGGCATAATCTGATCCTCACTATCTCGTTCACGTGCAAATGTGTACAAGATCAGTATGTTCAGGCCCCTACTGGGAGCATGTGGCTGCATAAGTGAGTACTGACTTATAATGCAGAATAAACATCTATATCCCTTCTCATCGGGCTGTATTGAAGCTGTGGAGTATTTTTCTTCGTGTCATACTTATGAAAAACAAGGTATGACCATTACTTAATATGCTCACTGAGTAAGAGGCTGCCTCCTTTAAAAATCAGATTGTGAGTCACTCACCTGGAAACTCGGTCTGGATGGGGTTAATAAAACCCAACTAGAGCAAGGTGCCTAATAAAGGCACTTATTTAGAGAGTGCTTGCTCTTGCGTTGAGCTTTACCATGAAGAAAATTTATAATCTGGACTTTTCTAAAAGCAAGATTGGCATAGGAAAATGGTAGACTCGTCAAGAAAAGAGAGATCAGAGTGAGAAAAGATAAACTACACTAAAAATCAGGGAAGATGCAGTCCAATGGCATTTCAAACAAAGTTAATAAAGTAACGTATTTGACCCTAGGGATTGGGCTGGGTAAAAGAGATGGATAATAGGAAAACTAAAGTAGATATCTCTTAGAGTAAATGTTGTGCATATTATATATTTATGTATTATATAGAATACATACAAATGCATTATGTACATGTATTTACCATGTTATTTTGCTTTTTCTTGAACTGTTATTAATTCATTTACTGAACTTCTTTATATATGAAAATACTAACAAGTATTTTGTTATCTTAGAAAATATATTATTATATGGAATAGAGTTAAGGACATTTGGTTTACTACATTACACTGAATTCTCTTTATGAAAATCCACAGATGAACTCTCATGCTTTATAGCAATTGCTTTGCTGTTCCAGAGCAATTGTTTCTTTTGATATTCTGAGCACTGAATCATAGATTTAATTGTGGTCTGCTCTTTGCCTTGGTTGCTAAGATGCTCAGAGCCTCTTTTAAGCCTGAAATAAAAAATATACAGGGCTTTATAGTGTTTGCTATCCAAGTGTGTATTGGACAAAAGAAATGTTTCTTTTTCTCATTATTAATCTGCTGATGGTAATTAATTTGACTGCAGCCACTCATGAGATTTGGAACCATTTTTAGCTCTGCAGTCTGAACTCATACTAACACATTCGTATAGAAAGACCAACTGCATTCTTAGCAAAGTTAGAATATAACCTTAATTTTCTTACAGAATCCCAATTTAAAATATGTTGATCCCTTCTCCCACCATAACCACATTCATGCTCCAGTAATTTCAACATTTCAACAGCTAAATGATATAGCATATAAAAATAGAATAAAGGCCTTTTGAGCCACACTTCTCTTGCTCAGGCCCGCTTCCACGTCTGGAAATATACTTTCGCTTCTAATAAAGCTTTTCTTTTCTGCTGTAAAAAAATAATAAAATAAATATTCTTATTCAGTGCATGGTTAGATCAATATGGTCAACAAGCATCACATGTTGCATAATGAGAAATGATCTGGAACGACATTGGAGAAAAAAAATGTCAGTTTCTAAACCAGTACTTATAAAAACTCATTCAACGGCTCTGCAGTCTCCTTACCTGTGACTGTGGATGAGCGCATTCAAAGCCAGGCCATCAGCCCAGCTGGTGGTGAAGTTAATGACATTAACCTGTGGATAATTACGAGTTGATTGTCGGACCCAGCTCAGGAGAATCTTTTCACTGTTGGTTTGTTGCAATCCAGCCATGATATTTTTCATTACATTTTTGACCTATTGGTAGAAAGAAATTTTCATAAGAAAATGCATTCCCAGAACAAGAAGTACACAAACTGGGGTGGCTCCATAGTGTAGTGGTTAGCACATCTGCTTTACACACAGAAGGTCCTGGGTTCACGCCCCAGGTAAAGCCAAGGACCCCCAGGGTGCGCCAGGCCCCCAGAGTGCACCGGGGGTGCCAGGCCCCAGGTGTGCTGTGAGCGCATGGGAGGAGACACGCCCCCTTCAGAGATCCATTTCTTAAGGGGAGACGGCAACATCCATAGGTCAGGGGTGGAAGTGGGGTGAGGTGGGGTGGGGTGGAATTAAAGAGGGGAAAAAAAAAAAGAAATACATAAGTTTATATTTGGGTGTCCTAATCTTCAGTAATAAATAATGGGGACTTTAGAGTCAATTAGTAATGAAAAATAATAGATTCTCATGGGACTGAGTCCATGCTAATTAGTTAAGTCTTCTGATTGGTTGGTGTCTGTTATATATCATTGATCATGTTTAATATCACTTCTGGATTCTGCCATGTTCAACTATAAATTTTGTGTTTTTAGAATTGCTCATCTTCTAATTTTCAATGGATATGCTAGAGAAAAGCGTGTAGAAAACATTAGACTTGTTCACCAAGGACTTAAGTAAACCCTTTAACTTCTGTACCAAAAACAAGCACAACGGGACAACATAGAGCCTGCAGGGGAGGACGGAAGAGGGCAAGTAAGACAGAAATCGCCATAGGGTCAACCTGCCACGCCTTAGTGGTTTTTCATCTGCACCTGGTTCCTCATTTCATTCCAGGTGCTTCATCGAGAATGATTCTTCTAAGATTTTTTTGTTCAGGGTGCACTAGTTCCCTCTTCATGCTCGAGGCAGGGAGAAAACTGGCCTTTGCCCTATCATCTAGGAAGGGGTGGGTCTTGGTGCCCTTAACTGGCACCTCACACCCTTAGAGACCATGTTTTTTGGAGACATGACTAATCTGTGTCCAAGACTATTTCATAGAAAAACTGTAAACCAGGCCTAAAATATCAAACAATAAAATAACAGTGACAGTGTCCAGGTTAGCTGGGCAGGCCCAGCCAAATTCTCCTTTTCCCTGGGATCCCCTCAGCAAGTGAGAAGTCATCCTGCTCAGAACAGTGGCTTTCAACACACCAGAGCAGGTCTCTTGACCACCTCCGGAGAGGTGAGATGTGCCTTCTCTGTTCATCTAAGGATCTATGCTGTATATGTATCTTCAATGGGATTTTGTTGACTTTATATTTTTTTAAGACAAAAGTATCTTCTTAAATGACATTTCCTGTAGCCAGAAAGGCCTTGCAAACAAGTCAGAGTTCTGCATCTATTCTTTGAGCATTTTGTAACCTTTGTTCTACTTTGGCATGTGAATCTCTTACACTGCTGAGTCGGATTAAACCAGACTGATGACCGCAAAAAAACAAAACACAAAAAAAGCCATAAACAAAAACCAAAGTGACACATCCAGAGCTTTTAGGGATAAATATTTCTTTCATTTCTTTTGTTCATTTTTTCTTCTTTATTTTAAATAGGCAAATTCATTTCTATCTTCTTTTGTCTCCATTTTGGTCAGTAAACATAATGTGCATTATTTTAAGTTATAGTATAAACCTAGGGGTTTTATCTTACTATAATTTGTCCTTTGATTTTTATAACAACCTTTATGCATAGTTAAAAAAGGGGGATTACAAATGGTTAAGGTGCCGAATTAACACAATTCATTCATAGCAAAGGTAAAATTTAAACCTAGGCTTTTAAGTCCTGTGGGATGGACATGGGGAGAAGGGGGAAATGGTGCAGAACATTCCAGATGCCCTAATGTGCAGAGTGGTTAGATAGTGCTAGGCCAAGGAGTGACATTTTGTGTGCTGGGCTCAGGAACATCACCTTGAGACTGTGAGGAGAGCAACTCCAGCTGCTGCTTCTTGAGGTCACCCCTCCCTCCCAACCCACAAAGTCACCTGTCTGTAAGGTGTAGGAATGAGGGTCAGCGTGGCTCCATATGGCCAGTCAGAATTCTTTCCTTCTACCTTGTCTGATATGGTGTCGCCTGCAGAGACCCCTCATTGGAGGAATTTGGCCTTATTCTTCAAAGTCAGGTAGAAGTCAGTTGCAAACATGATGGCAGCAAAGAAATCCAATACTCCTGTTGCTTTAGAAGCTCCGTCTGAGGATTTGGCAATCGCGGTGGTGGAGATGGCGAAGCAGATGAGGGCTGCCATGACACAAGGCAAGACGTCCCTCATGGCCTAGCACAAGCTCTGGCATGTGTCTTTCAGATGCATGGCATCAATAAAGAGGAAGTAGAAGGCCAGCAGAAACTCCGGCCTGGTCCGGGGAGGAAGGTAGCTGGCAAGGACATCAGGTAGGTGATGAAGAAGATGAGCGAGACATCCAACGTCGCCAGCAGAAGGTGGCCTCTGAGCAAGCGGAGGAAGGCCTGTGCCTGCTTGAGGACACACAGCCAGGGGATGCACAGTCCTGGACAGCCAGCCAGATGAGATGAGTCAGCTGGCTCCGGGTCATGGTCAGAGTCTGGGGGCCCATGGCTGTGGCAGCAGGGCCCCAGGCTGTGTCATGCCCACCCTCCACTTTGGGAGGGAAGCAGAAACCCAGACTGTACTGAAGGAGAAAAAAGCCAGACTCTTGGTTGTATTTTTTATTATTTTCTGAACATTTTCTTCTCTCCTAGGCTTAGTGCATGTGCAAATGCCATTCAGCAGGTTGTTGTATTTCAAAGTTTCATTCTTCTTACCAATCTGATGCCAAAATCCATTCTAAATATTTTTTCTAGTTTTCAAGAATGCAGTGACACCTCATTATAGAACAAACTGTCTATATATTCTATTACAGGAATAATTACTAGGCTACTTCTTTAATATAAGTCAAGCTCCTTATTATATATATACTTGAAGGAAGTATATAAGTAATTATGGTTAGGTTTTACCACCAAGGGTTTTTTTGTTGTTGTTGTTAGTATAAGGTCTATACACCACCCCCCATTCGATCAGATGATGAATATTTATTGTGTTCTTAATATGACATTTTACTATTTTTATCTATGCAGAAGTTAACAAATGCCTCTGGGGAAAACACATATTTTAACATCTCCAGTGTTAGTCATCTTTTCATAAGAGATTCAATGCAAATTTTAGAGTAGCCTATTAAATCTAACTTTAAAATATATTTGAAAAGGATTTAAGACGATGTTTAGTAAACGTGATAATGATTTAAAGATACGAAATCTTTGCATATGTTTGTCACTGTCCCTTGACAGCTAAATCTATTAGTTAGGGGAGGATTATCCAGTTTTCTTAATTCCTTCCTGACCTGCTTATTTAGCTAGTCACTCACTGAAAAAATAGGTCAAATAGTTATATAACATATATAATTTTTCTCATCATTTTCTAAAACTATAAAGTACACACCGTTGCCAGATGTGTACTTTGTGTCTCATGCTGAACCAGGGTTAGAATCAGCAGATACTGGCTCAGTGGTAGTGATATATTTGCACTGATCAGGCAACCCTCCTGTGATGAATGGGATTCATTTGTGAAATGCTTGGCCAGAGTGCCCTCTATGCGCATAATGTAAAAGGGCAACCCAGTATTCGATCTAAAACTCCTTTAGCATCATTATGTCACTAATTCAGCTATCAACCTCAGCCTCATTGGTATTGCTTCTACTTGAGTGCAAATGTTGCTAAGAAAAAAAAAAAGGCAATAAGAGATAGTCATTTCTTCTTTTCCTACATAAAAGACTGTTACCAAGAAATCTTTATTAAGGATCAATCTTTAGTCAGATTGAGCTGGTCTAAGGTGAGTTTTTAAGCAGAAAAATTTTCCCCACTCAAGGCTTACTGTCCTTAAGAGAGAAGAAATCAATTTAAACAAATGTGTCTGTACATACAGCTATACATCTGTTATTAAAAGGAAAAAAAAAACAAATGTCTTTGAGCAGTAATTTCAAAAAGTGACTAGAGGTTAACCAGACAAAGAAGGTCTGATGTTGTACAAATAATAAATAATATCAACAATCCAGTGTGAAGCAGCCCTGAAATTGAGAATTTTCCTTTGAGTTAGCCAGCAAAGTTGGGTACCTGACCTCTGATAGCACATCACTCTTAACAGAATATGTTTTTATCTCCAGCTGGTTATCAGAACCAAGCTGGCCACCCTAAAAAGGATGTTCTGCACTTAAAAAAGAAAGAAGAAAATGATGCTAAAACACGTTGTCTACTTCACAATTTTGTCAAAGCTACTTACTCCTCAATATAGGCACTATTTCTTGGGCTAACAATTTTAAATGGAAATTGGGAAAACAATGACAGAGGAGATAGGGTTGGCATTTCTGAGTTTTTACAAGTTCAAAGAGAAGTCCTCCACAGCACTATTAATAACATAGTAAGTATGTGGCACTGGAACAAAAGATTCGCATCTTTCCATCTTTTAATGTCATTCATAATTTGATAGATCTGGAAAGTACATTAGGTTGGCCAGAGTGTCCTTTAATCTTTGCTGAGATTCAAGGGCTTCTTTGACTACCTAGTAGGAAGACAAATATGTACTCTTGGCAAAAATATCTTTTGGGATTCTTTGGGTTATGATGAGAAGTATTGAGCGGGAGAATTTTTTTTTTTTTGAAGTGTGCTTAGTAGTTTTAGCAGAACAGAGCAGTGTGTTAGAAGAGATAAGATAAGGAGGCAGAGGCTGGGAAGAGTCTGGGTCCTTGCAATCACAAAGATATAGTGATTCAAGGACATAGATGGAAAACAACAGAGGTCTCAGACAAGGAAAAGCTGCAAAAGCATTCCTTCTGGTATTCCTGGTTACAAAAGCTCCCTCTGAGTGCTAACAATAAAAAAGGAGCAGGCTCACAAGCAGATGAAGAAAATATCAAACAAGGTAGTTTTAAAACTCTATCTTGCATGAGTTGAGATGGAGTTGGAAAGGGTTTTGAGAAGATAAGAAAGGGTGAGATCATATGAGAAACAGTGTTATGTGGTTAGTCAGACATGAGAGACAGGAGGACAAAGGAATGGAAGCCCAGCCCAGAGACAGCCCAGAGAGACTACCAGAAGAATACCTCATTTGTAGTTAAAGGATTACTCCTGCATCCTGAGAGACAAAGGACTGGAGGGCCATAAATCTATATTTGGTTTAATCTGAAGGTACTACCCTAACCTGCCCATAACCTCAGCTTCATTATACCATTATTATAGCATCATTCCTATGCCAGGAAGTTCATGAATCTAATTATAACAGACTGAATTCTGGGTAAGCACATGCACAGTAGGCAGAGAATTATATAGAAGCCAAGTATCAATTAAAATGACCTCACGGGCCGATCACTTAGGAACGCCTTTGTAATCACCTATTTCGGTTCTAATATTATACAGACCTCCCCCTTCCATGGGGTTACAGCCTTCTTTCTTTGCTTTAACCTGCTCCTCACAGGAAGCGTATTTTCGTTTCCAAGTGGTTATAGCTAGTTTTAGGCATGACCTGTTTCTACTTCAAAACGTGCCTCTAATAAATATTACCTCTCATAACTCTCACTGTATTGGAATCGTCTTTATGACAGCGAAAAGAATAGAATTTCCAGTGTTACTAGGGCAGCGCCGGAGTTCAGATTGCCCCCATGGTAACAACAGTTTTGGTGATAAATACAATTAAAATCACTTTTTGGGGCTATGGGCAGGGCTAAGTTCTCCTGCTGGCTTTGTCACAACCAAAATCTGTGCAACTCAAAGTGTTTTCTGCAAGCTGGCATCTCTCCATGAACCATTTTTTACCAGGTCATAAGATAAATAAAACAATTGATAGTCCATTAGAAACTTCTGTAGCAATTTTACAAAGTCTATTTATGTCTGTTGAATTTCACGATAAAAAAAAGAGGCTTGACTTTTATGTGTCTTATTTCACTTTTATAATGCTTCAGTTTTATTGTAATTTACATACAATGGAAAAGGGAGGAAACTGTTCTTTTTTCAAGATAGTTTGAGAAGTACTGAGCAACTGAAGTAAACCAGTTGGGTAAGTTTCCTGCGTTGCCTTGCTGGTTTTATTTGATGCTATTACTGTATGAAAAGGGCCAGAATTGGGAATCTTGGGCTCATTTGAGGTTTTTATGAGCTAGTCTCTATTGTCAGCCACTATGGTTGTTCTCTATTTCCATGTTGCTGTGAAATAGGATGGAGCCTGTTCAGAGTGCTTAGAATAAAAAGATATGGGGACGGAGACCAATTGAGAGAACAATATGGCTGCAGCATTGAGTATATATACCTCTGGTCTATATGCTG
>NW_011889121.1:1627211-1636645 GCF_000151845.1 Pteropus vampyrus
CAAAGGAATGGAAGCCCAGCCCAGAGACAGCCCAGAGAGACTACCAGAAGAATACCTCATTTGTAGTTAAAGGATTACTCCTGCATCCTGAGAGACAAAGGACTGGAGGGCCATAAATCTATATTTGGTTTAATCTGAAGGTACTACCCTAACCTGCCCATAACCTCAGCTTCATTATACCATTATTATAGCATCATTCCTATGCCAGGAAGTTCATGAATCTAATTATAACAGACTGAATTCTGGGTAAGCACATGCACAGTAGGCAGAGAATTATATAGAAGCCAAGTATCAATTAAAATGACCTCACGGGCCGATCACTTAGGAACGCCTTTGTAATCACCTATTTCGGTTCTAATATTATACAGACCTCCCCCTTCCACGGGGTTACAGCCTTCTTTCTTTGCTTTAACCTGCTCCTCACAGGAAGCGTATTTTCGTTTCCAAGTGGTTATAGCTAGTTTTAGGCATGACCTGTTTCTACTTCAAAACGTGCCTCTAATAAATATTACCTCTCATAACTCTCACTGTATTGGAATCGTCTTTATGACAGCGAAAAGAATAGAATTTCCAGTGTTACTAGGGCAGCGCCGGAGTTCAGATTGCCCCCATGGTAACAACAGTTTTGGTGATAAATACAATTAAAATCACTTTTTGGGGCTATGGGCAGGGCTAAGTTCTCCTGCTGGCTTTGTCACAACCAAAATCTGTGCAACTCAAAGTGTTTTCTGCAAGCTGGCATCTCTCCATGAACCATTTTTTACCAGGTCATAAGATAAATAAAACAATTGATAGTCCATTAGAAACTTCTGTAGCAATTTTACAAAGTCTATTTATGTCTGTTGAATTTCACGATAAAAAAAAGAGGCTTGACTTTTATGTGTCTTATTTCACTTTTATAATGCTTCAGTTTTATTGTAATTTACATACAATGGAAAAGGGAGGAAACTGTTCTTTTTTCAAGATAGTTTGAGAAGTACTGAGCAACTGAAGTAAACCAGTTGGGTAAGTTTCCTGCTTTGCCTTGCTGGTTTTATTTGATGCTATTACTGTATGAAAAGGGCCAGAATTGGGAATCTTGGGCTCATTTGAGGTTTTTATGAGCTAGTCTCTATTGTCAGCCACTATGGTTGTTCTCTATTTCCATGTTGCTGTGAAATAGGATGGAGCCTGTTCAGAGTGCTTAGAATAAAAAGATATGGGGACGGAGACCAATTGAGAGAACAATATGGCTGCAGCATTGAGTATATATACCTCTGGTCTATATGCTGCCTGACTCTGAGCAGGACCAACCTACAATTCAAGTTAAAAGTCAACCCTACTAAATGAAGTAGTGGTATCTGCTACAATAGGGATGAACCTCAAAGATTATGCTCAATGAAGGAAGGCAGATATAAAATAAGACATATTATATGATTCCATTGACATGAAATATCCAAAAAAGCAGACATATAGAAACAGAAAATAGATTAATGGTTGCCTAGGGTAGAGGGGAGGGAGTGAGGGGTGACTACAAATGAACATGAGATTTATTTTTAGAGTGGTGAAAATGTGCTAAAATTAGATTGTTGTGACAGCTGTACGACTCTAAATATCCATATGAATTGGGGGTGGGGGAAAACGATTCCATCCTCAAAACAGTTTGAGAAGCATTGGGCAACAGAACTAAATCAGTCTGATATCCTTTGAATTTTACACTTAGAACAGGCAAATTTATGATATATAAATTACATCTCAAAAAAAACTGCTTTATAAAAAAGCGATCTTTGCTAGTAAAAAGAACAGACATCTCAATTATCCTCCAAATTCTTAAAATATGAGTGAAAAACTCTAAGCAATCAAAGTTATTCATATGATTCACCTCTAATGAAAATGGCGCATTGTACTGAGTGCTTTATGAGTATTATCTCATTTAATCCTGACAAGAAATGTACATGTTAATTATTACTTTTTCTATTTTGACAGTGAGGGAATTATGGTCCAGACAGGGATGGCATTATATCAAATATTACTAAGATGGTAAATGGAGGAGTTAAAATTTGAGTTCATGTTAGTCTGACTGAAAAAAAAAAAATGTATACTCTTTCCACTAAACCAAATGACCTTTGATCTATTTTGCAGAGATCCAATAAATGTAGGCATTCAGAAGACCCTATGCTAGGATGGTTCAGAAAAAAAAAATGTGATTTCCAAATCAGATAATGAAGTCGGTTTATATGTATAACATATATCTCATATAGATAGTCATAACCCACTAATTTTTATTGGCATTAATGTTAATTGAGAATATACAAGATTCACAAAGTCTGCTTCATCTGGTAGTGATTAACAGGAAAAATACCTTTCTTTTTACAAAACTATGTAGATTCACTTTTAGGTAAGTTATAGAAGATGCATATTTGTGAAAAATATTTTTATTAACCTGTTGATGAAACTTGTCTTTTTTGCTTTATCTCTACTCAGTAAAATAAAATTGTGAAAAATATTCCTGCAAATGCACTGGAACCTTTTTTATAATATGCTGATCCTTCACATCTCAAATGACCTTAGTTGATCCAATTTAAAAAGAAGGATTATGGAGATGGGCTTTATATTGTTAGGGATGGAGATATATATATGTTTGTTTTGCAGGTTAAGAGTAAAAATGAAAGAAAGAATTAGCAACATGTTACCCCAAAATGACAGATTCATCAGGATTCTTACCTGCCAGTGGAGGATTATGTTCCAAATCAAACCAAGAGTCAGTTTGTGATTTCCATCTACTATGTCAGTGCTTCCGATATTCACTAAATCAACCTGTTGAAGATAAAGGGAACACATTTGAAGGAAGGAGACAAAATGTCTATTTGGAAAGAAAACAAAATGTGAAGGTAATTGTTTTTAGCTATTTTCAGAGCCTAAGCAGCATCACCTCTTTTTCTAAAATAATCTAAAACTGAAACAAAATGCATTTGTAAATGCACTTTCTGTCACAAACAAGTGCCCTCAAACAAATTTACAAAGAGATAAGACATGAATATACTTTTAATTGTAAATAGATTATTAAAGATTAAAGAGGGCAATCCGTACCTCAAATAATATGTATAACAATGATAACTCATAAGGAATGCCTAAAATTAAGATATGCTTCCTAATATAAAACTGACCCCCCCCAAAAAAAAATTTCATCAGTCTTTTTATCTAACTCAGAGGAATGCTATTATAATTAGGGGTGATTATATTTGACTAAAATGCCCTTGCTTTAGAAGAACATATTAGAAATCTAATAAACAACGGAGCTAATGGCCAGCTCTCTTTTATCTATTCAGGACTGGGTTTGGGAATCAAAATCTGTCCGAGCTTCAATTTTCAAGTCAAATCCCATCTCCTGTCCACACTAACATTTTTAGGTGAAATCAGGTTAAACACAAACATCAAGCAAACAAGCACGTGAAAAGATGGTCAACATTATTAGCCATTATGGAAATGCAAATTATAACCACAATGAGGTAGCACTACACACTTATTATAATGGCTAAAATCAAAGAAATAGTGAGAACATCAAATGCTGATGACTATATGGAGAAAATAGATTACTAATAAATTTCTGGCAGAAATATAAATAGTACAGATACTATTTTGACAGTTTCTTACAAAGCTGAACATGTGCTTATCATATAATCCAGCAACTGGGCTCTTGGGCATTTATTCCAAAGCCAATAAATCTGGTATTTACACAATATTCTATATGTAAGTGTTCATACCGGCTTTATGTGTAATAGCCAAGAACTAGGAATAATCCACATGCCCTTCAAGGGTGAATGGTTAAACAAACTGTGGTATATCCATACCATGGGATATCACTTCACAATAAAGGGCACGAACTATTCATACACTCAGCAACTTGGGTGAATCTCATGGAAATTATGCTGACTGAAAAAACAAAGCCAATCTCAAAGGGTTATATACAGTATGATTATATATATATATATATATATGTTTTGAAAAGACAAAATTAGACAAATGAAGAACAGAGTAGCAGTTGCCATTTTCTCACTCAATGCTAAAATATATTCCCTATCGTTCATCTTAATTTTCCAAATTTTATTGAAACTTAAAAATTTAAAGCTATCTGGGAAATCCAAGTGAAAACAATAAAAAGGCTACCCTTACTCCTACCATCACTCCTACTTACTCCTCACATACACTTATTTGTAAGTTCAATGGATGATTAAATACTTAAATTTTTGTATCCCAACCGTATAAAAATTATTGGTCGGTTGGCTTAAATAAATGATACAGAATAATGTAGAATCATTTAAATAAGAATAAAAGATCAGGATTCAAGTCCACAGCTGAATTCCACAGAAAATTTATAGTAGACAATATTAGTTATCTATGCCATAGATTAGATATAAGGATGGTATCATGGACACTTTACAGAGAAGTAGCATGTCAATGGATATTTCAGTAAAGTTCTACTGAGAAGCAGATAAAAGGAAGTCCTGACATGACAGACTTTGACTTTCTTCGGTATAGAAAAGTCAAGGTAATACCGCCATTGTAAGACATTGCATGTCTACTTATTTCTGCAATGCAGATGTTTTTCATTAGACAGCTGAATTTCAAGAGTATCCCATGCAAATCCTCCCTAATTCAGTATGCTATCATTAATAATATTTCAAATTATTGGGCATTCACATAAACTGGTCCTACAGCAGATAATCATTTGCTATAATATTTTCATTTTAATTATACAAAGTAGAATACAACAAGTTTCTAGAATTTATTAGAGAAGGAAAAATAGAGAACCCAGGGGAGATTAATAGCTCAAGAACAAGAAAGTACCATGGTTTATATTTCATTTGGGGATTCCTCATGTGGCAGTAGAGGCATTGCTGTCAGGCACTGATGTACTTAGAGCACAAAAGGGAAAAAAATATTCCTGTTTTCTGGAACCTAATTGTAATAAGAGTGATAATCAGATCATACATTGTTGAAAATTCAATTATTTAAATGGAGAAGATGTGATTTTTTTAGGAAACAGACTTACACTGGGGGAATCACTGCGGGTATTTATGTTTGAACTTGCCGTAGGGATCATCATGGGGAGACTTGGAGCAAGCAACAGACACTTAGATACCAGCAGCCTCTATTCATTCCCATAAGCCCTATTACTGTATGAGTAGGGAGGTGGTTCTTCCATTTCCTTATCCTCATAAAATCTCTCCTAAGATCCAATCTCTGTTATGTTCAGGTACTGTGCTCATCTCTGAATAAAGAAGAGTAAAGTAGAACCCTTAATGTAAAAATATCATAAGCTAATAGCAGGCCATATAATAAAAACTAATTAAAATCAGGTAGGATCCAGAAATTCCACTTCTGAGTATAGACCCAAAAGAATTGAAAGGAAGGAGTCAAACAGATATGTGTAAACCAATGTTCATAGCAACATTATTCACAATAGCCGAAAGGTAGAAACAACCCAATTTTCCTTAGACAGATGAATGGGTAAATCAAACATGGTATATATATATATACAATGGAATAGTTTTAGCCTTAAAAAGAAAGGAAATTCCAATACATGCTACAACATCGATTAACCTTGAAAACATTATGCTAAGTGAAATTAGCTAGACACAAAATGACAAATATTATATGATTTCACTTACATGAGGCACCTAGAATAGTCAAATTTATAGAGAAAGAAAGTATAATAGAGGTTACCAGGGATTAGGGAAGATGGGATTAGAGAGTTATTGTTTAATGGGTAAGCGTTTCAGTTTGGGATGATAAAAAGTTCTGGGGACGAATAGCGGTGATGATTGCATACCAGTGAGAATGTACTTAACGCCACCGAATTGTACACTTAAAAAATGTTAAAATGGTAAAGTTGTTATATTTTACCACAATTAAATACATTAAAAAAAAAAAAAGCCATTGGAATGTGCACACATACACACACACACACACACACACACACACAAACAAAAGCCACAGGCAATATGTAAAAGAATGTGCATGGATATGTCCCAACAAAACTTATTTATAACCACTGGGAAAAAATTAGGTAGGCAACTGTGTCTCACAGAGGGTCAGTAGAGATAAAGAAACTATTGTGACAAGGTAAGCGAAAGAAAGAGGAGATATCCAGCACTGAATGAATCTGTAAAGGAATATAAAGACTGGGAGAAAGAAAGGGGCAGGTGGGGAAGGCATGGCCAGAAGAAGCACCCACAAGATTAAAAATGTAAGAACAAGAGTAAAGGATATTACCTGACTGGGAATTAGAAGTGTTGTTCTCAGGGACAATGTGTCATGGGGTGAAGTTGTTAAATAATCTGGTGCAGAATTATAAAGTCTTCAAAACTCAAGGAATGCAAGGAATTAATAGTAGGGAGAGGTGAGGGTACTGTGAAGTAGAGAAACAATAGTACCAGAAAAATTGAACAGATCTGGGCTAATTTTTATAGGCAATGAAAAAAAAGTAGCAGAGATTAATTATAGATGTCTCATAAACTAATACAAGGAAGTTTAAATCTTTGTCAGGGATGACGAAGTTTTTTACAATTTTGAACTCTAAGAAATGTGTATTTTATAATAACATACTGCATTTTAATTACAACTTTACAAGTGATTTAGCGGCATCCGTATGGCCATTTCTTTGTTAACCTTCAATAAACAATAAGAGCATAGTATTAAATCTTGGTTTTGTGGAGCTATTCTGCAGATGGTTACAGCAATGCAATTCAATTTCCGTGACTTTCTGTTGATTTGCAATTATATTTTGTGAGTTTACTTTTTTATTACCAGTGTTACTCACTATACCATTAGATCCAATAGGGCAGGGATCACCTGTTTAGTTGGTGGTCCTTCCTCTCCCTGGCATGGTTTATAATCAGTGTTTCATTTACATATATTCTATTGTCTATGCCTCAGAGGGTTACTCTTATTACACTGCAATTAGTACCAGTCATCATTGTTTTCTAAAGAAAAGTCCAAAAGTGATGAAGTCGTTTTTCCATAAGTGGGCATTTTGTCATCCTGTAGTTGAGATGTAAAAAACCATCACCATTTTTTGAGTGGTAAACCATATGCTAAACTTTGTGTTGTTTTCTATGTATGCATATGTGTATATATAACCCCATTTTTGTTCTTTTTGGAATTATTTTTATAGATATGACCACACAAATATATTATTTTACACAAACGCATGAGTGAGATCTCACACGTGCCTCTCTCCTGTTTTTCTTGAGACGAGTTTTTTTTTTTTCATTTTGCTTGCTCCACTTTCTTCCTCTGACTTCTTTCCTTATCTGACCTAAAAAACTACTTTCATATTTTTCTCCCTATTCAAATAATCAGTGTATGTGTGAATTAGCATGTATGATATCATATAAACACAAATCTATGGGCCTTTATATTGTACAAAAATTTCATATTATTCAGATTCTACCTAATATTGCCTTTAACAAAAATAATCCCTTTTATTCATTCATTTGAAAGGCGTTTTAATATTTCATAATTTGGATATATCATTTTAGCCAGTGCCCTGTTAATGGACATTCAGTTTGTTTCTAGGGTTGGGATATTTGTTTTGTTTTGATTTGCCACTTTATATAATGCATATACAACCTCAAATACTGATGGTTCTACTATTATAATAGCTATTTCCAGGAATGTATCTACTAGATCAAAGGAGATATATATTTTTAATTTTAGTAAGTGTTTCTTTATAAAAAGGATTTAGCATTTAATATTTTAACCAGCCACATGTAAGAGTAGGCTAGTCCCTTACCAGTAATGGGTGTCTGATGAGTAAAAAGATATCTCATTGTTAATTTATTTCCATGATTCCTAGTACATTTGGAATCTTTTTGTATGACTGACCATTACAATTTCATCTGTGAATTGTCTGTTAATATGCTTTGTTCATTTTTCAATAGGGTAGTTTTCTTTCTTAATTTTAAGAGCTCTTTGCAATCAACAGCTAACATTTACTGACTACTTATCATGTGCGAGATATGGTTATAAATTTCATATAGTTCAGCATAATAGAAATTTTACATTTATATTGAAAAGTCTTATACATTTAATATTTAATATTATGTTTATTGACTGTTGGTAGTAAAGTTATTCTGACATCACAAAAGGAATTGTAGATTTTTATATTTCTATATGCTTTCAAATATCTTAAAATTTAGAAATTATTTATTCTTTAAGGATTAGGTTTAACTCATGTGTGAAGAATCTTTGTATATTTTTTAGTGGTAGATTCCTAATAACTTACCAATGTTTTCTAAAGTAATTCATCTAGTTTAATTTTCTGCAATTCTTATGTCAATTTTAATAATTTGCATTATAGTAGGATAATGTCTTTTCCATTTTATAGATTTTTCTAAATGAATTTTTTACAGAGTTGCTTATAGTATTTTCTTAATTTCTTCTATATTTGTGGTTACACATCCTTTCTCATTACTAATCTCCATTTTCCATTCTCTTCATATTTTCTCTTGTTATGATTAAAAGGTTTATCTATTTTGTTGATCTATTGGAAGAGCCAGCTTTTTAATGTATTCAACCTTTTTTTTGTTTTCTATTTCGAATCCTCTATTCTTTTTTTCTATCTTTAAAAAAATCAAGGCTATAAAGTTCTCTCTGAATATAGCTTTCAATCTACCCACATCATCATCACACTGAAAGTATCAGATAGTCACCAATTTATGTACATTTTACAAGAGGGAAACAGTCTCACAGATACACAAAGCTTCCACAAGGTCAGATTTAAAATCAGGTCTAGACATGAGAGATAATTCCTTAATTGAATCTAGAGAATTCTTCATGAGGTGCCTTAATAAGCTCTCTCTAAATTAATAAATATTGCACACCACCATGTAGACAAGGAATATTACTTGCTTTAGTTATGGTTTTGTCTCTTGCTGTACATCTCTTCTCCAAACTACCAGGGACTATAAGATATAACAATAATTAATAATCACTACACTCAAGAAGGGGGTGTATTTGTTATGCATGAAGGGGATTGGTCAGGGTTTTTATATTACTACAGAATGCCTCATTATTGACAGTGTAGCCCATTTTGATTCACATTCTCAGATGCTTGGTGTTATGCCATATTTCTTACGACATAGCTATGGATATTGTATTTTTTAAAACCAATACTAGCTATACTTAAATAATCATCGCCATACTTTACAATGGCTTCTCTCTTTTCTTTTACATTTTTTTCTAATATATGCTTTGAAATTATATCTTTTAAGGATTCTCAGTCTAATTTCTAAATAACTATAAAAAGGAGAAACAACAATTAAAATATGTTAATATCTGTGTTAAATGAATAATTATGTCTGTCTAGTAAGCAAAACAAAAAACATTTATATGACATATATATGTTAATAAATGGACTCACTGTAAGAGAGAGAGAGAGAGAGAGAGAG
>NW_011889121.1:1637587-1677609 GCF_000151845.1 Pteropus vampyrus
TACATATAAAATTGATATACATATATATGATTGATATATTTAAGATTCAAGAATACTTAAGAAAACCATAACATTTAAAGTAACCTCAAATATGATGGTTTAGTGAAAGATTACTGACCTAGACAAGTTTATATTATTTTAATTAGCTTCACAGAAAGAAGAAATGAGTTCATCGAACATAAAATGGTACACACTAACTTTAGAATGAGGAATATTTGACATAAAAATAATTGCAATAACCAGTCAAATAATGAAATTGAAAGTTCTTAGAGCAGAGCAGAAGGAAAGAGAAGAAAAAAGATAAATAAAAGCCAAGGAGTGATATTCTTGTGATGTCTCTGACAAAGTTCTGGGAATAAAGCTCTGACAAATTATTTCATGCTTTTTAAATTTTTGGTGGTGTCAGGGAGATGGAGAAACTTTTCCAGTTTTGCTTTGTAAATCATTTAAGCATTTGCAGTTCTAACTTGGATGTTGTAGAAAGTTATATCTCATTCAGTAGGGAACCATCATCTTTCCAATAAATGATATTTGCCACTTCTTGCCTTTTTAGACAGCCACTGAGGACATTCCACAGCTACATGAACTAATAAAAACACGTCCTATATCATTTAGCCAAACTAATATTAAGTTAGAGATAGAAGGTTCCTCACATTTTTTTCAAAGAATATGGTTCTTTCATATCATGTCAGATTTAAAGATTTATCCTAAGGAGGATTCACTTTTGTTCCTTAATATGAAGAATATAATCCAAGCATTCTTTAAATTAGGGGAGGGGTAAAGATAATAGTAAGCCAGCTTTTTACTTATCAGTCTTGGTGTGTGAGTTTAAATAAACAAAAAATGTTGCAAGTTAAATCTTATAAAATAACTTCACATCAAATGACAGACAAGATTATGAGAGTAACCATAAAAATTCCTTAAAAGTTTGGGTGGATTTCCTTAAGCAGAATCTTAGACAATAACTAACGGAAATACCATGCATTGGAATTTATTACATGAAAATCACTCCTGATACTTAGACCCCATGTACATATTTCTATCTTCTATTAATTTGGTTCTTTCATACCCATACATTTCTTTCTCATAAATGGTTTGTAACTGAGAACTCCCTTCCAACGTTCTAGACAAATAGGATTTGCTTTTTAAATGTAAGTGCCTTTTATAAAACATCTGTCATCATGTAGTCAATCTAAAGAGACTTCTCCATATTGAAGAGAAACTCAAGTATTTATATAATCCTTCCAAATATAATACATTAAAAAGATCAGAAATGCAGGAAAAGCAAAGTAGTTTCACTGCCCTATGGCATGTGTTTTTATACTGTGTTTAAGATTTATATAAAATTTTAACACTGTTGGGCTTAAATCATATCTATTTTTTTTTCCAGTGAGTGATGCATGTACTGAATCTTATATTACTAAATGATAAGTAGTTCAATATATACAAATAAAGGGTGAGCTGCATTGGCCATTGTGGACTTGGCTCTTCACTGGCAGGTGTTCTCAGAGCTCCATGTTCCAAAGATTATTTTTTATTTTATACAAATATAGAAATTTACATTGAGAAATACCCTTTAAAAGCACATTTTGACCTAGAATACATCAAAAGACTTAGTTCTGGGTACTCACTATGAAAATAGTATCCCTACCTTCAAAGATTAAGCTTTACATATTTAGTCATTCATTAAATATTTTATTATTTATTATTATTTATGTTTACAGCACCTGGTCTTCCTAGGTGGTCTCCCATCCAAGTACTAACCAGGCCCGACCCTGCTTGGCTTCCGAGATTAGATATTGAGCTTGTTCAAGGTGGCATAGCCATAGACCATGGACCGTGGCTCCACTGGGGCACAAACCCAGGACCTTTTGCATGTAAAGCAGACGTGCTAACTGCTACACTATAGAATCACGTCCTCATTAAGTAATTTTGACCATCTGCCATATGTCACATATCAAATGTTGAGGACAGAGATAGACTAAAAATGGACTGTTTTATCCAATTGCTTAGACTAGTGATATAAGTTAAAATTTGTCTATATTTTAAATGTTTATAATCATAATCATATATCGCAAGGTAATTCTTTTTAATGGAGCTGTGTTTTTACTTGCTTATGCACTGCCTCTTTGACAATAAAGATTTGAAGCAGTTAATTTAAAAAATCCATAAGGTTAAGAAAATATAAACATTAAAAGAGGAAAGAAAATTAAAACAGATATATCAAAATAAAAGTTTTAATGCAAGTAGTCTTATTGAACATAAAATGCAGAACTAAACTTCTTGGCAAAGTAGCTCTTATAATTAAACTAAGCAAAATTTCTTAGATGGAATATCATATACTAGAAGGAATCATTTAAGAAAACGAACACTGTCTTCAATAATAATTTCACAATCTAGTATAAGATAAATGATGTATACACTTTCAATATAATATATTACTTAACTTGATTTTTTATAAATACAATTTTTATAAATATCTTACAACTGGCAATATAGAATGCCACCGTAATGACAAAAACTTATATAATAGCTGCAGATTTCTTGAGCCAGCTATACTGATTTAAAGAAAAAACAAATAACTTGGCAATAGCAACAACAAAAAATTTTAAGGTACATGAATAACATTCATTATAATAAAAAATGTTGAATTAGAATACAATTTATAGCCATGTTATTATTAACCCCAAAGATGTCCATGTGCACAAATCATAGGTTAATGGCTATCTCGATTTTAAGTTGAATATGCAAGAAAAAACATATTATTTTTCCCTTGATGCTAGAAATGCACTGGGCAGGGGTGGGGAGGAGGATAAACAATTCACCTTATAAATTATTTAAAATGAGAACTAGCTTCATTTTAGATGTGATATTTTCACATGAATTTAAAGTTTACAGATATGCTTATGGATATTTTTATATTCCATACAAGAATATTTTGAAATAAGTACAGCCATTTCTACTAGTACATTTCACAGATGACGAAGTGGAATCAAAGTCATGGAATCATTTGACAAATATCCTGCGGTTAGTGAGTGACACGGTTAAAAGGATATACTTCTGGATCCTTGGAATTAGTATATATAACGTACAGACATATTACAGGCCCATTGCGTGGACTGAAAATTTAATGTGAGAAATAATACTGTCTAACATACATTAACTTAAAGTTTTGGAAATTATATCTGAACACTGGATTTTAAGAGTAATAAATGGAAGCAGTTTATACTCAGATATACCATGTTCTAACATACTCCAAAACATATATTATATGGCTATTTAAGTTTCTGAATACTTAAAGGACTCATAAAATACTAGGTTTAAAGAACACTTTAGAATTCTCTTTATCTAAGATCATATGCCAGGAAGAGTGAACACTATGTCATTCTTCAGATCAGTGACATTTGACAACCATTCAATCTAATTCAGTGACAATTTTCAATGATGTGATTAAGTGAATATTTGAACATAGCTGACATTTGAATTTTCACCCTAGGCTTTTTAAATACTCACTTTAGATTTGTGGTTTAATAATGTATAACAATGATCTTATTTGCTTGGCACAATCTCACATTATACATTGAAATTACTTGGTAAAAATGTGTCACTTTGTCATAGACAATTGATGAGTGGTAAAATGAACATAATTATGAGATCTACAACTGTGTCAGCTAATATTAAATCATATTAAATCAGTAAAGTCCTGGTATATGCCCAGGATGTATTTCAACACATTTTTTGTAAGAATCTTTAAAATAATGGTGACATGCATTCTATGCCTTCAAAAAGGCATTGAGTTCACATGGTAGGCACACAACAGAATATAAAGATGTACACCTGAAACTTATATAATGTTATTATTAACTATTATTAATGTCACCCCAATAAATTTAATTTTAAAAAGGCATTGATATTCATAATATATAACCATGGAAATCTTGGGGTGGAAGAAGAGAAAAGAAACTGGGATCAGCCAATAAATGGAAGACAGATAACAATGCATCTGGAGGGCAATTTAAAACCCCACAGTTAAATCTCTCTACCAGATTTTTAATGGTTAAATTCCTTTACCAGTGAAAAAACTCAATCATTATTCAACTAGACATAAAATAATTAAAAATACAGAGCTAAGCTATGAGTGGCATTTGAGTAAGGTTAGCAAATTAGAATCTCTGGTAGAGAACACTCATTGACTGAAATTTAGTTATTACCTAAGTGGGGAAAATCTATCAATAAACAATTTTAAATGACCCATTAAAATATCTTTTCATTTGCAAGAAGATGGGGTTAAAGATGTAGAACTGAATTCAGAATGCCTGATGAAGGAGACTTCTCAAAAACAAAAGTAGAGAAGAGTAAGAAATGATAGAATGGCAATATGAGAGATGTCTCCATATTCCTTAAGATTTGCTCTGTCAACTTCAATCAGTCGCAAATAAATGGAAGTTGTGAATACTGTAGGGGCCCACGGCAGGCCACCCCAATATCTCATCATGGCTTATTAATTATTTTAAGTTAACAATGCAATATACATATGACATATTATTGAATTATACACTTAAAACCTATGATTTTATTAACCAATGTCGCCCCAATAAATTCAATAAAAAATAAAATGAAAAATAAGAAATTCAAAAAGTTACTTAAGAAACTGCCCATGCAAGAAGAAAACCCTGACCTCTCTGTCCTCCGAAAAGCAGGTGATAAATCTCCCATATGACAGGTGCCCTCCCTGCTTCTGAGGGCCGAAGACATCTTATCACAATTGTTAAAAGAATCCAGAGTGGGAAGTTTGTAGAAACAAGCTTTGTAACTTATGACCCAAACCCAAACTTTGTTTAGATTCCTACTAACGAATACCCAAACCTGTCTCAGATTCCTTTCTAATGAGCGCTAATTTGCTTTATCCTGTCAATTTCTCACAAATTTATTCTATTTTTGGTCTAAAAAGCATAAAAAGTTGAAAGGTGCCTGGTTCTATCATTTTTTTGATCCTCATTTTATGATCTCAGCATCATATTATGATTCTCCCATGCACACATATTAAATTATTTTTTCTCCCGTTAATCCAGTCTTGTGTCAAGTTTATAATTTTATTAGTCGAGCCGTAAGAACTAAAGAAGGATAAAGGGGGAACATTCTCCCCATTCCCATCAATATGTTTTACCATGACCTGGTGTGTAGACAAGTATAACTACCTGGTAGAGTCATACCCTGTGTGTCACAGAATTTTATACTCTCTTTTGTTTGCTTTTTGAAATCATAGCCAACTTTATTACAGATGAGCTTTGCTCTCAGCAAATATTGTAATAAAGGTATCGCTGCACTTAAAAGTACTTTCTTCTCAATAAGTGGTTTTCGAAAATAAATTATTGATAGCAGGGATAACTTCATGCTAAAACAGCCACTACAGAGAATGAAAATCAGAACATAATGTGGTGTCTAAGCTCTACAGAGCTAAGCTATGAGTGGCATCTGAGTAAGGAAAGGAAATTAGATGTCAGAACAGAGAAAGGATAGGAAACTGAGGCAGAGTCAAATTGAGTTGCTAGTTTAGAACAAGGGAATATGTGGCAACTAGTCATTTATGGCGGTTCTGCTGGAATAGGCTAAGGTGGAAGAGAGCCCAGGAAGGAAAGAGAAGACAAAATGAACTTGACCTAAGAAGGTTTTGAAACTACCACAAAGTATCCTTTCAAAAGGAAGCTTCTAAGACCCTTTTAACAACAGGGAGAGCTATTTTTTTTTTTTTGAGTGATTTTAAATTAGGTTTTTGGATGGATTTATAGAATTGAGAGGTTCCTTGTGGTATTCTATTAGCAATGATTAATTTCTTAAAAATTTGAATGAATTTACCACTGTTTCCATTGGACTCAGCTTTTATGGAAAGTTTGTTTTCTTATATTTTATGATTTCTTAAGTTGTCTTGGTTAATGGTTACCATACTCTATATTTCATTGTGTTAATTCTTATAACTGGTTAATTTAAACAGAATGTAATACAATTTAATTGATTTTATTTAATGTAGTTTAGTGTAGATTCCATTTTTGGTTTCTATCTCTTCTGCTTGTTCAATATTTTCTTTCTATGTTTAAATTGAATATATTTGCTTTTTTCCTCTTTTTCCTGATTAAATTTATGAGATTAGTCTATTTTATAATGAATAACTAGCTTTTGAATTTATCTAATGTTTCTTCATTCTAATTTATTTATTTCTTCATTTATATTTTATTTCCTACTTTCCTTAAAGCATTTTTTTTCTTTTCGTAATACGGTTGAAAGCTTGAATTAATTTATCTTTTTTTTTTTTTTAATGAAGATGAAAGCAAAGACAAAAATTAAATCTCTAGGGAAAACCTGGGCCATTTCTCATGGGTTTTCTCATGAAATGCTTTTTCCTAAAATGTAGATTTATGCACTTGATTTCTTATACAACACATTCTAAATTAATCAAATAGAATTTTTTAAAGTATTATTAGTTTCTATTGTTATATTATTATCAAAGCGTATGCACTTTAAAAGTTCTTTTTTTATGTATTTAATGACTTTTTTGCTGAATCCTAATATATTATCCATTTTTATTTGTACATATGGCATGATCATTTTTTATATACTTATCTTCTCCTCTGCTTTTAGTAAATTTGTGTAGCAGGGCAAAAATTAGAAATTACTCTCTTAGTCTGTCTTCTTTTTCTGGCTCTGGTGCTCCCCAGAAACATGGAAAGGAACGTGACGTCTTCTGGTTCCAAAATTGGCCAGAAAGCACCTCCACTCTCTGTCAGCAGATAGAAGAGGTGGTATGGTCTCAAAAGTGAATGGCTTCCTGGTATATCCAGTGAAGTTGGGCCCTAGCCAACATTAGGGCTCTCAGTGTAGAGATTTCCAAGTCCCCATTTGACCAGACAATAAATAGAGAAATCTGAAATGCTAGTTATTTTGTTTGCTCCCTCTCCCAAGTTCTTCATGCCTTCTTTATATGACATGACCCATCTGGTATGAGATGAGTCCATCACCTGGGATCTCTTACCCTCTGGTTTCTAGTTGGGTTTATCCAATGAGTAGCATTGGCTGAACAATAGATGATTAGATAGAGAGACTACAGTATCGATCTTCTCCCAACTCCCACATCAGTCCATGATTTGAGAGCAACTGCATTTTTTAGATACCTATAGTTACAATTGCTATTTAGTGGCCCCTCTCATAAGAGTAGAGCTTTTATCAGTTTGAGATATCAGTTCTCTCTCCCCTTGTCTCTTTAGGTTTTGCAGTAATAAAAGCTATTAACTCATACTAGACCCTCAGTGCTTCACCATTCATTTAGTTCCTTCAGTTCTGCCCAAACTTTTGTATCCCTTCATGTAGTCTCTTCAACTTTGTCATTGCATAAGCTATCTGTTTCATACCAGGACTGTTAATAATACATTTGGCTTCAGAAGATGACTTGGGCTTGGATAGTGACTATATCAGCGGATACTTCAATGGACTAAAGGTGAATGCCCTTTTCCCTGCCTGAAATGCATCACATAGGTCTAATTACTGATTTCTTCCCCACTCCCTAGGGATTGGGAAAAACATTCCTACTAATGACAAAGTTAGAATTTTCTGAATGCCTGTTTGAGAGCTCAGATTTGAATTTGGTTCATTTAAATTAAATTACAAACGATTTTCTTGCAAATCCAACTTTATGGAGGGAGGAGGTTTATACATCATGCACACATATTTTATAGAATCATGCATACTTTGCAATGTCAAGAAGTAGAAAATCACTATTAAATCTATAGTTTATTTATGCTATTCTCATTGTCATTTTTTTTTTTTTGCTGCTAAATGTGTTATAATATGACAATGGTGAATTAAAGGCACTGAATAAAAATATATTCCCATCTATTTTTCTTTGTGGTTTTAGTAGTATTTCTATTATGCAGTAAATTGTTTTAAGCTTTAATTATTGATTATAATTTTATCGTATAAAATGGTATGATTTTTAAGTTATTTTGTTTTTCTTTCCTATTAATATTTCTCTAATTTTAAATGAATTTATTTTATTACCAATTTAACTTATAATAACTCTTTTACCTTTTAGTCATTGTTGTCTCACTCAGGACTAAGTTCAAACCCTAACCACAGCTCTCCATATTTCCTGTTCCCCATCCCCACCTTACTATCTCTGTGATCCCATTCTCTACTATGTTTTTTTCCACACTCAGTCTTATCCACCGACTGAGTCCTATTTCCAAATGTTTTTTTTTTCTTCTTCTTCTTCTTTTCAGGTTCTTTCTATCTTTCTGCCTGTACCATTTTTCTATAGATAGTCCCAAAGCTCACTCTCTCACTTCCTTCTAGTCTCTACCCATGTGACAATTTAACCAAGATGTATTCCCATACCTCCTACTCTGTCTCTCTCTTCTTCATTCACTTAGCTATTACTAGATACATCATATATGTTTAATGACCCCTGGTATGTGACTGTAAACTCCAATAAGGATTGTGTTTGTTCTGATCCTTACTGCAGTGTTTCTATTGCCTAGAATATAATCTGACACACAATAGATGCTCAATAATGTGCTGAATGTATATACACTAACATTATTCTCTTCAAGGTATGATTACGCAAAATCTCCAATCAACACCACCTATAGTTCATTCTAATTTGAGAATTTGTGATTTTTAAAAGGAAATTTGAAATAGTCTTATCTACTATTTTTTTAACATGCTGATTTATTTATATCCTGCCCCAAGCTCATTTATTCATCTGATATAGAACACCCAAGCCTATCATTAGGAAAAAAAAAAAATTCTGCTCTTGAACATTCTCTTTGATTTAATTGCATGTTTATTCCTTCTGGTAATAATCAGAGACTAATAAGCATGTCCCTTGGAATATTTTCCATTTCATTTGTACTTTTATTTTATTACAAAATAATGGAAAAGAATAAAATGATGATAAATGTACTTTTGAACATTTGTATTCTGTGTCTTTCGGCCTCGGGCTAATTCACGTAAAGGTTATTTTGCTCTGGGTTTTGGCTTCCACGTCACAATGTTTTACTTGAGATTCTGTCCTTTAACACAGACAACTCAGTTTCATGCCATTCCACATTAAGGTCCTGGCTCAAATGGGAGCACTGTGGAAATCTGCTCTTAAAGGGCTCCTTCTCAAATTTAAAGCATCATTTTGGGGTATTTGCCTGCTAAAGCGATGGAAAGTTCTCAAGATTTTCTATTTTCTGTAAGAAATATGACCTTCTAAGAAAATATCCATAAACTGCATTAGTCATATTCTAATTTTATGTATTTGCTTATCACATTTCATTAAATAACTTCATGAGAAAATACGGGGGGTGGTCTATGGTCAGATTGATATATTGGTCATTGTTTGGTGTAAGGTCAGGTTTGCTTTACCTTCATAGGTTCCTCTTTTTTAAAATATTTTTTTTAATTGAAGTATTATATACAGAAAAGTGTACTTGAGTGTGCAGCTTGATAAACTTTCCCAAAGTAAATATACTGTATAACAATCACCAGGTCAAAACATGGAATATTTTCAACATTTCAGAAGATTCACTCATGTATCTTACTGCTTCACTTCTTTCCAAAATGTAACTACCCTTCTGATTTTTAAACTCATGGAACTATTTATCCCGTTTTGAAATTCAATTAAAAGAAATCATAGTAGTATACTTCTGTGTCTCACTTCCTTTGCTCAAATCTCTTTCTGGAGATTAATCCATCTCATGTATTATGTGTAGCTATCATTTGTTTATTGCTTTATTAATATCCTACCATGCGAATATACCACAGTCATTTCCAGTTTAGGCTGTTACATATTAAGCTGTTATGAACATTCTCATATATATCTTTTAGGCAAACATGGAAATATATTTGTTAGTTATGAAATTGTTGGGTTATAAGAATTATGCATTTGCACATTTAGTATATAATGCCAAACTATTTTAAATGGTTGTCTGAATTACTTTTCCAACAGTTAGTTGTGAGAGTTCAAGTTATCCCATATCTTCATCCTTGGCATTATTGGTCTTTCTAATTTCAGCCATTTTTATGAGTTCGTATTGGTATCTCTGTAGTTTTAATTTAAATTTCCCCAATTACTTCTGAAGGTGAAAGCTTTTTAATATTATTCTGGAACTTTTGCATATCCTCTTTTGTGAAGTTCCTGTTCAAGTTTTTGCCCATTTTTATATTCTCATTTTATAAAACCTAAAATTAAATATATATATATATGTGAGAAAACCATAGGAGAAACTTGGAATATTTAGTAATGTAAAGGCATTAATTCTTCCAAAATTGATCTATAGATTTAACTCAATGTTGACCATATTCCAAACAAAATTTAGGTGGAATTAAAAAGGTGAATGTAAAATAAATGTAGAAATACAAAGGTTCAATATAACCAAAAAAATACTGAACAAGAAAAAAGTGTACCAGATACCAAGACATATTACAAAACTGCAGTAATCACATGGCATGATATTCGTGCATATATAGACAAAAAGAAAACAATGGAAGTGAATTGAAATCCAGAAATAGAGCCATGTATATATTGACAAATATTCATGACACAACTGGAATTGGAGAACAATAGGTAACCAACATTGTTTTTAATAAATGGTGTTGTGTCGATTAGATTCCAAATGAAAAAAGGAACCTTAAGCCATTCTTCACACCAAATTCAATAATCAATTCCAGGTGAAATATAGATCAAATTCAAATGGTAAAACAATAAAGCTTAGTTAGATGACAACAAAATATAATACCATAATGACTTTGGGTAGGCAAATATTTCTTAAACAGGATACAAAATTATAAAGCAAACATTCATAAAGATGAATTTACATCAAAATGAAGAACTTCCCTTTATCAAAAGACACCAGTGAGTAAAATTGTAATCAGCAGAGACAGAAAATATATTGCAATACATAAAACAAAGGATTAACATCCAGAACATAGGAACGACTCATAATTTTGATGAAGTTCGAGTTAACTTTTTCCTTTTTGGATCATTCCTTTGGTTTCACATCTAAAAAAATATTTGGTTATCCCAAAGTCTCAGAAATTTTTTATTGGTTTCTCTGTTGCCAGGATTTCTTTTGGCTCTATACTGAAAACTGTTAAATTATATTAACATATATAGAAAACCCGCAAATTCATAATCAATAATCAGTATGTGAAAAAAACAAAGCTCTTATCTAACAAAATCTATGGCTACATTAATCCATTATTTTATAGGAGATCCAAGAGCCTATCTTTTAATGTGACCTTCTTTTGGTGGAAAGAGATCAAGTATCAAATAGATTGAATTTAATAATTCTTTTAATTTTCTGCCATTTTCCTTGATTATATATTTTGTAATGGAATATGGGCAAATGATATCTAAAAAGACATTTTCTTTGTACAAATTCCCAATATTTTTAAACAGTTTTCTTAATTTACATGAAATTGATCTTTTAAAAGGTTCTATCAGACTAATAATGAGGCAAACATTCTATAGACCATTTTATTCTGCCTGCAGAAAATTTGAAAATAATCACCTCGAAAAATAATAAAAGTCTATATTTCTGTAAAGTAATTTTCATAGGTTAAATATGACAATCCTAAATTCAGAAAATCAACCAAATACTGCACAGCCTTCACCTTCATTTCCCACGTGACATCATCTCTATACCAGATGAGCTGAGCAACATTTGGAGAATATACATCATTATTTATCTATCACTGCTTATGGTTATTTTAAGAGTATACAATCAATTTATTTGAATTTATTTTTAAAAAAGAGGTGTAATTAGGAAGCTACTGAAAGTGCCTGGTAAATGTACTGGTCGATTAGAAAGATTGTAGTGTTGCAGGAAGCGACACCCGACGGAGGAATTTGGATGCTCAGGCAACTTTGTTAGAGGAAGGAGAATTTACTGCTGGCAGAGAGCATGGGACATTCAACAGACTCAAAGCACCATCTCCCCTTGGTTAGATTTCTCACAGCTTATATACCCTTGCAGTGTCCATGCAAAGGGACACTGAGATTTCTCCTTTGTCTGAGATTTCACGTGTGCCTCACGACTCAGGATGGAAGGGGGAGCTTCAGGTAGGGGGCTGTAAGGCAGGGAGGAATTTCCAGACCACTGGTCTTACAGGTTGTTTGTCTTGCGACCTTGGCGTTATCAGCACTGTTATAGGATTCTCAAACAGAGAGATGGGACATTGAGGCTATAAGTAGGAAGCAACACTTATTAATGCCAGCACCTGCTCAGCAAATTCCTATCCAAAGGCTGAGCCTCGATTATAACATAACAAGCAGTTTTATACAGTCTTGTTAGTCCTACACAACTACAGAGATAAGGAAGGATATTAGTTGGTTGGCAAGCCATGAATCAACAGACGTGAGCTGGAGAGTCCTTGAGAAAACATGTCAGCTGGAGAGTCTTGGAAAGGGGAGAGAGGGCAGTTAGAAATAGGCTTTAACTGGCTGAGTTGGTCATTTCCGCAAGCCCTTTCCTTCAAATTTTTCAGATACCTCCTCTCCTCTCTTAGTAGGAAGTTAATAAGAAAGAAGGATTGCCTCCAGAGCCATGAGAGAGGGGAGGAATCTCAAAGTCACTCTGAGGAGATAAGACTTCCTTTAATCTAGACACTCATTTAAGTATGATTGGTTTTTTTTTGTTTGTTTTGTTTTGTTTTGTTTTGTTTGTGATACCACACATACATTTTCATCTAAACTAAATCAAACATGAGAATAGAAAAGAAATTTGCATTTCTTACTGTGAGTTCAAATAGTGATTTTTCTGTGTAACTTTCACACTGGGATGTGGTGTCTAATAAATGTTGGCTGAATTCGAACAAACTTTATCATCATTATGTTTGAACACACTTTATACATAAAAAAATAATATTCAGCCTACTAAAAGCCATTTGTTGCACAGAACACTGCTAAAAGGATCTGAGTTCACCACAGGACTTAATTTGTCCACCAAACATAACTGCATTGAGTAAAATCAGAAAACAACATGGAGCTGCCCATCAAGTCTGAGTCACGCCTTTCCCTGTCCCTCTGCCACTGCCTGCATTTACTTCCTGAATCATATTAGCCACAAGCAGATGCACATGAACGAGAACATGTGCTCTTAATAATACCTGCTTTGATTTGTAAGAGAGCTCGAGATGCTTTCTCTACATTTGGGGCCAAAGCCCTCACTCAGAAGTTAAGCCTGCTGTCTCATGGTACTCAGGCTCTGCCCAGGTCTCCACTTACATTATTTTTCTGCAAGAACCTCAGCGCCTTGTTGACATTGTTCAGGGCGTGAACTCTTGTAGATCCTTTTTCTTTTGGCTGAAAACAAAATGAAACAATGTTTACCACCCAGAAGGAAGAATGACAATCTATGGAAAATGGAACAATTACATATTTCACTTCTAAATATGAGTATTTGAAATGAACACAGACTATGGGGCATTAACATAATGAATTTAAGTGTCTTGGGCTCATTGTCCTTGTCACAGGACTTTCTTACTTTCTTAGCTTGACTCAAACACTCCTCAAGAAAAAATGACAGCATTTTTTTCCTTAACAAAAGCTGTTTTGGTTATGATCTCTCCATTTTACAGCCCAATTGAGGGTTACTAAGTGACCTCTGAGAGAAACATCAGAGTGCCTACTAAGGGCATTCACTAGTGAAAGAGAAAAGTGAGTTAATTTCTAGTCTTCTTAGCAAAGTTTAAAAGAGATTTGAGCCTAGCAGGATTATATAATGCCAAATAGGGTTAAATAAAACTATTTCTGTGAATATTACCTTAATTCTCTTACTCACTGAAGCTCAAACCTCGATCATCTTTGGTTCTCTAAACCTCATTCTCAATCCCAAGTCATATCTTGTCCTTTAATTTTTAAACTAACATTTGCATAGTTCCTTACAATATATGGATTAACTCATTCGCTCAGTTGTGAAGTTTTAGAAATTCTACTGTTATGATGCCTGCTGCATTCACTCCTAAAATGAAATCTACCCTTCTTAATAAATTTTTAAGTACATAATACAGTAAAGCTAACTAGTCATGAGGTTTTATAACCATTCTCCGGAACTTATTCATCTTGCATAACTGAAACTTTATATGAACAGCAACTCCCTATTTTCCATATCTCATATTAAATGTTCTTATCACAATAAAAAATAATTTAAACTTAAAAGGTCATTATGCATAAAAATCCTTATAAAAATACATTCGATAACAAAGATACCAAATATCGAAAGTGAATGTCTATTAATTGACCAATTATATACTAAAAAAATTACCTTCTTGTTGTGCACATGACAGACTATGCCAAAATGAAAATAATACTGTGAGATTGTTTTATTCAGGACTAGGTCCTGTATTACTAGTTAAATCAGTAATTGATAAGTTAGTGAATTTTACTAAGATCTCATACAACTATGCTGAGTTTGTTTCGGGTCTGAAATTATTCTAAGGTTAATGTGAACTTTCTTATAAGTAAGTCACATACCAGTTTTTGCCCTGTCAGGCCTTCAAGAAGATCTAGGAGGCGTCTCCCATCCTGCAGGTCACTGAAGAGGTTTTCTATATGCTGCTTCCCAAACTGAAATATGAAATATGCCCAGTTAATTTAAACAAAGCACACTTCCAGTGATCTATTTCCATATGCCTTTGAAAATTTAAAGCTATGTTTAAGAATATTTAATGTATCTAATTCTTAATCTGCCAAGGGTAAAGGATGAAAAGAGAATCCTCAAGTAAACAAAACAAAACAAAACAAAACAAAAATATGTGATCACTACATCAAATCTATTAAAAGAAATTTTTTATAACAAGAGTTGGAGATCTGTAGCTTAATTGATCGAATTAACTTGATTTTTTCGATGCTCATTCTATGAGGAGAGAAAAATATTTAAAATATCCGGGAGTTAGTGGGAGAGGAGAAGTAAATACACAAACAAAGAATGCACATAATTTGCCTTGGGTAGGTGTATAAAATTTAACCATTTTGTGTACTTGGAAATATAATACATAATCTTCGAGGGTTCACCATCCTTCATCCATAAAACAAGTTTTCTCTGCATATATATTTTGCATGCTGCCTCAGAATGACCCATTCTCATATTGGATGGCTCCAATTTTAAAAAGATCAATTTACATTGAATTGAAATTGGACAGTGAAAGCTTTTCATCTTTTCTCTTCAGTTCCTTACTTAGGAATTATAGTGAGAAAAAATAATAACCACTAATAACAGGTAACATTTTTGGAGTAACTACTCAAGAGAAACATTCTACTAAATGAGTGGATCTTATAATCATTGTTGTGACATTTCTGTGAGGCTGGTGCTGATCTAACTCCTGGGGCCCTTGTTCTTTCTGTTTTATCTTGCTGCTTCCTTAGCCTTTTTCTCCCTCCGATTATCTTTTAAATATTTTA
Organism: Pteropus vampyrus; assembly: GCF_000151845.1. Lineage (NCBI taxonomy): Eukaryota > Metazoa > Chordata > Mammalia > Chiroptera > Pteropodidae > Pteropus > Pteropus vampyrus. Next base: position 1,653,027 of record NW_011889121.1, read on the forward strand.
TTTCTTCTGCCATGCCCTGAAATATTTTCTTTTCCTGGTCCCTTCATATAAAATCATGTACAACTCTTTCATCACCCATGTTATCTAGAAAGCTGTAATTTATCAGTGACAGATATTTATTGAGCATCAATAAACCTGAGCTAGGTGCTGGAGTACACACTATCAGATGGACATGATCCCGGCTCTTGTGGAAGTTCAGGTCCAGCAGGAAAAACAAATATTCATAAAAGATAATATTACACAGAAGCAGTAAAAGGGATCCCGGAGCACCTAACTATGGGAACTCCGATAGTCTTGGGATCATTAAATACTTTCCCCAGAATATCAGGTGATGGGTTTAACATTAGCCTTCCAGTGATTGGACTCTTCTCATCTGCTCCTTCGATCACATACAAACACTGAATCTCATACAGGTCAGTAAAATCAAGAAGATCCCTTTTTCCACAAAAGACATCTCTGAAGCTTCCAAGATTGAAGACATAGGAGTCAGGCTCTCCCTACTGCCCAGTCAATGACTAGCTGTTTCACTTAATGAGAACACTGACCCCGGCAAAAAGTCCACCAGCCATTCTGTGCCCAGCTTTGGAAACTGAACCACATATGTGTTTTAACAAAGATAACTACAAGTTATCATTTTGGAATTCTACTCAAATAGTTCTGCTCAAAACTCCTCGGCAAAAAGAAAACAGAAACACTAATGCACTGGAATTCTTTCAAAGCATCTTTAGTACACGTAATATACAAGTAAATCTTAAAACAACAGTGCCATTTTCATGAAAGTTTAACGAAAGCTTTGAACAAGTAAAGAAAAAGAAAAAGAAGGTATTGTTTATAATAATTCTGTCAAGAACGTCATATATAACCTGGCATTTGGGGAGTAATATTAAGATTTTATTTTCAAATTGGTTGAAAGTCTACAATGCCTTGAAAATGCTGTTTTTGTTTGTTTGTTTGTTTGTTTGTGTTTTACTTTTTCAAGATGCTTTTGAGAAGTGTGTGGCTTCTAAACTTATCAATAAAAAGAACATTGCACACTGAAATGAAGTTTTGAAGAAAATAAAATATAGGTAGCTGACAGAGATATGTGCTCATTAAAATATGTCTAGATAGGTAGATGATGATAGATGATAGATAGATAGATGATAGATACATAGATAGATATAGATAGATAGATAGATAGATAGATAGATAGATAGATAGATAGATAGATGATAGATACATAGATAAATTGATAGATAGATGATAGATCGATAGATAATAGGTAGGTAGGTAGGTAGGTAGATAAGTAGAGAGATAGATTAGATAGATAGATGATAGTCAAACCAGGAAGGATGTGGATGGGAAAATGTTAATTCAAGAAGAGCAGGGACAGGGAAAGAGGTAAATCTTGTGGTATAAAATAAAGCATGACCCAAAGGCAATATGGACCATCTAGCATCCAAGACAAGAAAACTAGAAAGCTTATGCTTTTGAGTAAGGAGTCTAGAAAACGTCAATAAGGCAAACAGGATCTTGCTTTGATCCACACTTATATACACAGACCAGGGTATTTTATAACTCTCCCTTTTAAACTAGAATCGGACAAAATGGAGAGGGAGTGAAGGATTGTAGCTAGTCGGAGGCCTCCAGGCACATTTGGTTGAGGAACCTAAAAAGCAGTGAGGTGACAGAAAAAAGTAGTTCCTGGTATCATATATAACTTTCAAAGCTCACAGAATCGATGCTATGTTCAAGTATCACAACTAAAATCCAATTTCTATTTTTTATATTCGCCATATTCTCTAACAGAGTGCCTCTCAGAATGTTCCTTCCAGCAGATGAGACTGAAAGAATTTATCTTGGAGTCTGCCAGTATAAATTACACAGTGACTAAAAGTTCAAAATCTCTATGAAAATGTATTCACATGTTAAAAATTCATGGAGATTTTGCCTTCTTCTCTTAATGTATGTCTGTTTTAACTTAAAAGTAATTTCAAGCACTTTTGAGTAAAATTTCCCCCTCCTGTGGTCTAACTAAAATTAAAGTGATGCTTACTGAAATGTCCAATTGTTAGCCTGTAACTTCATGGAACTTCAGGTGCTTATCTTATTTCCCCGATAGTATGAATATCCCAGGAAAAGCAAACATCTCATTTCTCTTGGATGGTTTTCATGTCTTTCCTAGATTCAACTCCTCATTCCACAGCATTATAGATATGACATAGCAAAAAGAGCACATGTTTCAGAGGCAGAAATAGCTGATCTGTAAACTCAAGTCTCCTGTTCACTAGCCGTGCTATCTCAAGCAAGTGACTTACCCTTTCAGAGACACAATTTACTTTCTAGTAATATAGGGATTGGAATAATACCACTTCAGAGCACTCCTCTGAGGTTTAAATGAGACAGTGTAGGTGTGTTTACAGACTTGGCAAATAGTGGGGATTCAATGAATATAAGGTGATTTTTATGTTTTATTCCTCTTTTATTCCTTGCATTCTCTTTCTTTGGCTAAAATCTAGATGTAAATACAATTATGGTACATTATTAAATCTACTAGAAAGTATAGACCTCACATACAATGTGTTGTTTTCTCGTAGTTTGGGACCTCTGTAAGAGTGAAGGTCAAAGAGGAGAGATGTCACTCCATATTCAATTACTAATACTGATAAATGTGGATGGCACTCAGGAAACACTCAGAAGCTTCAAGTGCTTTTTCTTTTTTCTTGTTCTTTTGGTCATTTTTAATTAAATCTTCTTTTGTTTTCCTCTCTTTTCATCTTCTACATCTACCATGTCCTTTTGCTGCAAGTGACATTTTATGTCATGAAAACAGTAATATTTCTTTAAAATTCCCACTCTTAATGGCTTTTTCTCCAAGTGTATGAAAATTATTTTGTAAAACACACAAAACATTAAACCCTCTTTGGGCCCTATAACCCTGTGGCTCTTTGTCTTCAATCCCTTTCATCACTAATATTTTCTTTAAAAGCAAACTTTCGATATTACTCAGCAGTTTCCTGTATTCACTTACATATTGTCTTCTTCCTTGCTAACCCAAATGACAAGATAAAAGGACCACAAAATGAGATAACAATCCTTCCATATCATTGTCAGTATGATATAAAAGAATATAGAATTTCTTTGTATCTTTATATAGACCATGTTCAAAAAGAAACTCAGACAGGTTATTGGTAAGTGGCATAAAAAACGTGAAAAAAATGAAAGTGAAAAAAAATTGAGAAAGGGACAGAAATGCATTTGTGAAAATATTCAATAGCTTCTGACTCTTCAGAGTTATGTCAATTTTTTAACCTGAAAATATAGAGAGATCAATACAGTGTTCCAATAGAAGGTAATGAGCACAGGAATACTTTAGCATGGCCTTCAGGTTACAGAAAGGTCAGGCTCTGGACATTTCTGTTGCTCGGAAAGTCAAGATACTTCTCTGTGATCACAAATCTTTAGAAACTAGAAAAACCAAAGCCCTGGAAACACTAAAAAGGAGGTCAAAATTGATTCAACACATATTGGTGAATGCTCGTGACCAGCTCTCAGGAAAATAACGCAACCCACTCTAATATAAATTAGCAGTTTTCATAGATGGTTGTTTTTTTTTAAGTATGGGTTATAAAAAGTATTTTACAAGAAAACTGCATTAACATATAATATACATACGGGAAAGTACACATATCTTAAGGGTTAGCTGAATGAATCTTCACAACAATTGAACATTATCAGTATCGGATAGAGAAACAGAATATGATCAGCCTCCTGGAAGCTTCCTCATACTCTCTTCTGTGTACTAGGCTCCTTCAAGAATGACCACTATATTGACTTTTAGTATTATGATCAGTTTTGCCTTGAACCGAGTCTCTTAAAAATAGAAGAATAATGCTTGTTTAGTATTTCATTTTAGGAAATTGATGATTGAAAGACATCAGATTTAGGCAGAGAGAATTTGGAAAGAAAAAAAAGTTGCATTGATGAAATATGTTTTACAAAGCCCAAGGAAGTGGTGTAATACAGTGAATAAGAATATTTTCTGTACCTAAAGTGTCTTGATTCAAATCCCAGCTCTGCCATACTTCAGCTGTGTGATATTGAGCAAGTAACTTAACCTCTCTGTGCCTTACTTTTTCATTTATAAAACAAAGCTGAGCTATTATCTAACTTGTGGTGATGCTGTGAAGATTGAAGTACACTTAGAACAGTGCTTTGTTCTAAGATGCACTTAATAAATGTTAGCTATCATATTTATTCCAAATTTTTTAACCCAAATAATCCATATTTTCCACAGTTCTCTTTGTAACTTTCACCTCAAAATAACAGAAAGGGTCAACAGCAAAGTATTAGTATAGGGATTAAATGGGTTGATAAATATTAGGTGTCCAACATGTTGCCTGGCACAGAAAATACTCCATAAACCCTAATTATATTCTCTCCTTTCTCCTATCTGTTAAATGTCATCATCTGGAGTTGGAGAGTAGAATTCTCCTTTGAGGGTCTCAAGGTTCTACCAGGACTTGAGCAACTTGAGGAGAGTTTCATAAGGCTAATGTACAAAGATGAGGGCAGGGTATAAATAAACCACTAGAACTGGTAATAGAGGAGTGCTGTTATCACTCCTAGACTCATAGGAATGAAGAGAAGGAAAGTGGTTACTGGTCCCCAAATTGTAACCATAATTGTAACTAATTCTCTTTTATTCCCAAATAAAAGAAGAGCTGAGAGGGTCAATGGATAGGAGCTTTGATGTTTGCATGATGAATGTAGTGAATAAATGCCCTGGTCCTTCTTCCCTCTCTCCCTCAGATCTCCTGTAAATGCTCCCATTAGCCAAATCCAGCTAGAATTCAGAGGGCCAAGGAGTCTGCTGATATAGTCTGCAGAGGTCAGCCTGCCAGGGAAGAGTAAGGCAGAGAGTAGACCCAGAGGGATAAACCAAAATCATTCAACACTCCAGACAGGGAAATAAACAGCTTATGATCTAAGGGATCAATGTCAGGGATGTCTATGTCAGGAAATAAATGAAAGCCCAAGTGTTCCTTCCTAAGCCTCCTATGTTATTTCTATCTCTGGCAATGTCATTTCAAAAAGCCAAATGGATCTCTGGGACACTTTCTCTTTTATAAGAGGGTATCGAAGTACTAGAATGTTTCATGGGCTTTAACATATGAAAATTAACATATATTATTCATTATTCTTTAGCATCAAATACTTTTAGAGACTTTTATATACCAGGAACAACAATAAAATCTGGGCTACAAAGATAATCAAGAAAACTCCAAGTTATTCCTTGGAGCTAAAGTGTTCAAGAGCTAAGTTAGATAATGTAATAGTTTTACAACCTCACCAGATATAAAATGTTATTTGGCAATGACTCTATAAAACATAATCACTAAGACCCAATGTGTATGTTACACTATTAAGTACAGAAGAAAAGATTCGACCAGATTGCACATTAGAAATTTCAACAGGAGCCACAATAGTTAATGGAAATCAAATCATTATCTGTAAATGGGCTATTATAAACCCAAAAGTAAAGTGTACTTAACCAAAAGTCAGCATGGTTTCTTGTCTGATCCGGTCTATCTTTAACACGCTTTGTAATAAAACTAAATTCTTAACCTAGGCCAGAGATTTCTCATCTGTAAATAAGATAGGTCAGTACGAATTCTATTGCCAGGTATTCTGAAATAAAAAATTAATACAATTATGGTAATTTTTTACCTTGTATTTCCAGATATAACCTTAATATAATTCACAAAGTTATTTTAAAATATGTGGAAACTCAAACCATAATTGTAACTAATTCTCTTATACAACCTTTAATTATCCCCTATACATTTAAAATTCTGAAAGTTAAATTCAATATTTTTATTGAATCACATAGGTGTAGGATTTAAAGTTGAGATAGCCAGTGATGGAAATGAAGGTTGAATATATTCTATTCTGATAGTGCCTTTTGGGACAGAATAAGCACAGTATAAGGTTCGCAGGACAAAACATTTTGTTTCAAAGCATCTAAAAAAGATTCTTCAAAAAGAAAAAAAATACTAGAGAAATGTCAACTATTAGCACTTTGCTCCAGGCAAAATGTAGAGGGAGAAAGGATTATTCAAGTTTGTTCGGGTCTAGTAGGAGGAGACCTTATGGCCAAAGGACATCTGAAGATGCCTTTAATTAATAAATGTAAATTTTACTTATAAAATTAACATTCTGATAATTTCTCAACTACACTGCAGTGTAATTGTGTGTGGACAGTTTTGTAACAAGACACAACATCTTCCTAATCATTTCCTACCCCTACCCAGTAGGACGTCAGCCTTGGACTATTCATTTTTTCTTCTTTAATGCCCTTGAGGAGGGTCTGCCAAATCAAGGGAACAGAAGACACACAGAAAAGAAAAAAGTCACATAGGACAGAATATGTGAATAAGAGCTTCTGTCCCCACTATACCTCTATTTCCTTATAATATTTGAACCACATGAAAATTTTGATTCTGTAGTCAAATATGGTCAAATATTGGCAATTTCACAATCCAACCTCATAGATTTTAGAGACTTGAGCAATTGGCATTGTTTAGTTTATGTCAGCCACAAATTCTGTGCACTGTACACGGATTATTTTAATTCTCACAATAATCAAATAAAATCATCCCCATTTTACATATGATAAAACTGAGGCACAGAGGGGAACGCAAGTAAATTGACTAAATGTCAAACAGCACGTAAGTAGTGGATATGAATCCAGACTTAGGCAATCTATTTTCAGATTCCTTAACCATTCTCTACTTTGTAACTACTGTTTGAGCTAGGCTTCTTTGACCATAATGCCTTTCAGGATCAGAGTTAGATAAGTTTTGCTTCTGTATTTTCATAATCTCTTTCAATGAAATAAGGATAATTTATTCTTCCCCCACCCTGAGGTTTCTGAAGATCAAATGCAGTTATATAGCCTACAAACAAAATTGCTTCTAATTTTAAGTTGAATTAGTAATTGATAATTCTACATACATACATTAGGAAAATTCACCAATGTCTTAAATTTCTATTGGCATATCATTCCTTTTGGAGGCACTATTAACTCCTTTAAGAGTCCAGTATGCCAGGCAGTGAATTCCTCTAATAAGTACTGTTCTAGAGTCCAAAACACATTTTTAAATGCAGAATTCACTCTAAAGTATATGGAAAATCTGGCTTTTGAATGTTAATTTAATTAAAATGTACAAGCAGTCCTTCACATCAAAAACCTAGAAGGCTATAAATCAAAATATAACACATATAATCCTTAAAGTTGAAGAAGATTAAATGAGATAATAGTAAATAGAAGGAAAGGTTTTCCTCGTGTATTTAGTGCAGTAATGTCTTGAGAGACCCACTCAAATATGCCAGTTACTTTTTGGAAAGTCTTTCATGTGAGATTCACATTAAAGAATATAGAATCTAGAGCCAAATAGGCCTTTATTTAATTGCAGTTCTAACTTTTTGCAACTGTGCGAACTTAGATAAATTATTTAATAATTTAGTTGTTTTTCTCATATGTCAAAGGAGGCGGTAAACTATTCAACTAAATTTAATAGATTATTCAAATGCTTTATATTATGCCAGGCACTGAGAATAATTGGGAAGATAAAAGTTTAAAAGAAATTGCCATTGTTTTCACAGCTTTAGTCACAGTCTAGGAAGGAGGTATGCATTTAAGCCAATATAATTATAGCACTATGTTATAATGCTGTCAATAGTGGTGGTGTAAGTATGGTGCCAGCACAAATAAAAGAGATGTCATCTTTGCTCGAGAATAACAGAATACCTTGAATACCAGAATAGCAGAAAACCTTGAACTGAATTTACAAGGTTGAATAAGAAATCAACAGCTAGATGTGGAAAGAGAAAGATAATGCCAAGTAGAGGGACACTTCAGATGCTAAAGATTAGATAAATTAAATTGCATAAAAAGTCAAGAAACTGATAAATTAGTGCTTGGAGTACAGGGTACATAGAAAGATGGGAGATGATAAGACTTAAGTGTGAGAGACCACAACAGAGAGGACTTGGTTTTCCACCCAAAAAAGCTTGAGCAAATGTCTAATGGTCTTTTGTTTTCATTCTTCTGAGCATGGCATCTAATTCTGAAGTTTTTATCACATTTTCACATTAATATTTAGACAGATGTTTTAAGGTAGTTACTATTGTTTAGGAATGACTAATATTGGCTTTGTTTAGAGGCTAATCTTCAAGTCTTAAAAATTTGAGAAAATCATTCTTGTGTGGAAATTTAGGAGCAACTACCCTAAATTGTAAGTACAAGCTTCTTAAAATCCTAAGTAGTTATCTGCCATTCCATCTGAACCTGTTTTTGTGGAGGCAGAGGTCACTACATATAGTAGGTTAACCACAAAACTGGACCAAATATTGCATTCTTTCCCAAAGTCATGCTCTTTGCAATGGGACTTTGCTCTTCCTCTCATGAAGAGGTGGTGTATATTCCCTTGCCTCTGGAATCTGGGTTGGCCATTGCCTTGCTTTGGCCAATGGAATGCAGTGGAAATGAAGGTGTTCCACTTCCAGATGTGGGCCTTACAGGGCTTAAACACTTTTGCTCTCTTGTTCATACCTCCACCTGCACCAAAAGAGCATGTTTGAGCCAGATAGCTGGAAGATGGTACATATGAAGCAAAGCCAAGTTGTCCCAGTAGTCCCAGATGTGGTCATCCCAGACTGGCTAATAACTGGACATGTGGGAGAGCTCATCCCAAATCAGCAAAGTAACCTAGTCCACCCATAGTTAACTAGAGCCGCATGAATAATTCCAGCAAGGAGGTGGAGAACTGCCTGGCTAATCTGAAGATTTGAAAGATAATAAATGGTTGTTGTTTTAACTGAATGAGTTTCAAGGTATCTTGTTACACAGCAATAGCTAACTGATACATGTCCATATGTGAATGTTAGTTTCTACAAAGGAGGAAGATGTCTAAAAAATTAAATTGTATTATAAAGATGGATAAATTATTTATAAAATATTTTTAAAAGAGCTTTTGGAATTTTTGTGAGAAAGAGCTTCAAGTTAGAAAACATCATTTTATTGCTGAAATTGAATATGGGTGAAAAGTCTCTGTTGCTAGATATTTGACTCAATGAATTATCTGGAAAAAAGTAGTCAATATACTCCATTCCATCTTGCAAAAGATTAATAATAATTAAAAATTTCAAGTGCTTTTAATTTTCAGCTCCATGGAACAATAAAAAATTATAGTGTTAACCTTATAAGATTTTTAAAGCTACCTTTAATAAAATGTGATTTGCTAACTCTTCTGTGGTATTTACATATAATAACTACAACAAAGATTGTATTTTCTGCTCAACGTGTTTATTTGAAGTTGATTTGAATTTTATGAGAAGTTAAAAAAATAAAAGGTAGACTTTTTGTTGTCCTACTTGCTAGATTTTTTACTCTGTTGTCACTGTCCCCTTAGATAAAAATTCCTGTTTATCTAATCTTCTCCATTATAAGCTCTAATTTCCAGTGGTTTATCATTCAGATATTTTCAAAACAAAAATAGTGAATCAAAATGAATTCTCTGTGAATTAAACTGTCATTTTTGGTTAGCGTTCTAGAATAATACATTTTTAAATAAATTAAGCTGAATAGTAAGCAAAGGGAAATAGTTAGGCTTGACATTTTTTCCTCACAAAGATCATGGGAACTATTTTAAGTTGTAAGTTAATTAGAAAATTTTAATAGGGGCCTGTTTATTTCAAAAAAGTAGGAAAAATTACTTTAGTAACTCTTTGAAGTTTTAACCAGGACTTTTCTACTATAACATGACTTAACCGTAAAAGGTCCCTAATTCGAAAATTCATCTTATCAACACCAAACATTTGGTAATTATAAACCATTGTTGTGCAAAGTATTTTATTTCATAAAAATAGGAACTTCCCCAAAATAATTAGCAAGCAAAAAAACAAAAAACAAAAAAAAACTGAAATTATTTTGGTTTAAAAATATAATAATTACCAGATTTCTTTTTTAAGAAATACCAAATGCCAACTTTTTTAAAAGGTTGGTGCTCACTCACGTCATTGAATGATCTATATTTTGGCTTCTTGATTTTAAATATTACTGCACTGACAACCTTTTATTGAAATTAGAGTGTAAGATCTGAAATGGAGCTTTAAACATAAACTTAAAATTAAATTTAAAATTTTAAAAAATTTTAATTGCTTGGTTTTAAAAATGGTATCTTTTGATTTTAAAACCAGTAAATCTACTTTTTGAAAAAAAAATTATAAACAGAAAAATACAAAGGAAAAAAAGATATAATCTTACCACTCAACAACTGTCAACACGTTGATTTTTTGCAGATTTTTTTCTATTCGTATTAAGCACATATTTTGCAGAAGTTTTCCTATTCATATGTAAGCATATTTTTTATAAACTTGAACTGTTTTATATTTCTATGTTTCTAGTCTTCCTCTTCCTCTTTTCATCCCCTTCCCTGAGGCCCTATTCTCCTCTTTCATCAACCTAAGTGCCATTTTTTGTGTTTCTTAATTACACTGAGATGTTCTAAGAATGTTATGAACAGTGTCAAACTTATTCTATTTGATATTAGAAAGAATTGAGGAGGAAGACATTGTTTCTACCTTTTAAAAGATGAAGACATTAAGACACAGAGTCTTAAGTAAATTCTCCAAAGTATTTAAACTCAGATTCAAATCCATCCTCTATGACTCTGTAGGCTATACCTTTATCTCTACTCCACTTTCCCATTTTGTGTTTGTTGATTTTATTGCATCTCCCATAATAAACATTTCCCTGAATCATTAAACAAAATCTTTCAAATTTTATTTTGGGAAAAAAAAAAAAAAAGACATCTTGGTGAAGCCTGCATGCTTATTCTATTAAAAATAGATTCTCTCGAGTTGGCATCCTCCCAGCTATGGTCCCATTAAGGACTCACAGTCATGTTTATCTTAGACTTGTACTATTAGGACTAAAAGCTAAAATGTGCTCTTGTCTAAATCAAAGAGGCTGGAAAAGATGGTCTTCAAATCTAGTCACTTTGGCAGTTTACAAGTTATAGTCAACCCTCTGAGTATTTGTCATCATGTAGCACTGAGAATTATCCTGACTTTTCAGAATATACTTAGCATGTTCTGATTGTTTTGAGAACAAGGATTTAGAAGCCAATTGATCAAAAGTCTATTTGATATTTATGTTCATGAACCTTTGATAATTCTGCCTATTTCCTATTTTATCCTTAATATGATTGTATGGTCAATCCATGAGGAAATAGATCAACAGGAAGTGAATCATTAATCATGCATGTGCAGAAAAAACACAGAATACTAAATATTGTTATCTGCTTTAATTCACAAAACAACATCATCCTGTATAACACTTTAATTACTACCAAAAACTTTCTCATAACCCAATCTTAACAACTCCTGAGAGACACTTAAAATTATACATGATCATTAAAATGGACTTCGCTGTCCTCAACGTATTCTTTAGTGACTAAAACCAATTTGACCACAAATTAATCTTTAAAAACCATCTGGGCTTAATATGGGCGAAACAGCCAATAAAGTGCGACAGACTTCTTGTATTTTAATGCATGATCCATCATGAACTAGTTAAAAATGAATAATAACAGTTCTAAAGTTTCAAGGATAAATACTTGTTCAACTGATATACAACAGGAAGCACATGTCAATAATAATCAGAATGAAAAACAAAGTGTTGCAGAATATAACATCAACACTTTTACAAAACCTAATGGCCGTAATAAATGACACAGCTTGTCAACAGCTAACATGCACACCCGAGATAAAACTGTCATAACAGTACACTGTACCACAGTGAACAAAATTGCCAGCTAGAACTGTAATCTAATCAATAATGAAGTCTGACTCCAGTGGTCTTTTTTTGGGGGGGGGGTGGTTCTTTTGTTTGCCTGCTTGCTTGTTTTATGCTTTGAAGATTCTCCACACCACATCCTATTATTATTAAAATGTCCTTCCCTTGCTTCCTTGCTGTAAACTTCAATCCCAGCCCTGGATACAACCACCTTCCCCCAATCTGCAATCTTTACTCCATATTTTTATTCTTTTGTACCTTGGTCCATTTTTCCTCTTGCTTTTGCCATAGTCTATGTCCTAACTCTTTCCTCAGTGTCTTCTGAAATGCTGAAGTATTTTGAAAAGTTGCCTTTATGCCCTCAGTCTTGACTACTTTATCAGAAGCTCTCCTTACTTAGAAATTAGTTTTCATTTTCATTTACCTGCAATCATAACAGGTTAAAGCCTTGCCTCCTTTTCCCCTTTGCTATGATTCAAATGTTTATATGTTCCTAAAATTCACACTTTGAAATCCTAATGTCCAAAGGTAATGGTATTAGGAGTAGGGCATCTAGGAGGTGTTTAAGTCATAAGGGTGAAGCCCTTATGAATGGGATTAGAACCCTTATAAAAGAGGTCCCACGGAGTTCCCTGGCTCCTTACATGACATGAGGATAGAACAAGAAATTGGCACTCAGCAACCTGGAAGAAGACCTTCAACAGAACCTGATCATGCTGGCACCCTGATCTTAGACTTTCAACCTCCAGAAACCTGAGCAATAAATTTCTGATGTTTATAAGCCACCCAATTGCTAATGTTTTGTTATGCCAGCATGAACAGACTAAGACATCCATTGTATTTAAAATCATGTGGAAGGTTAATATTTTGACATATCAGCTGGTGCTTTTCCCCCATTTTTGGAATCTATGAATGTGTATTTCCCTAAGGGTAAGTTTGTTACCATGAAAATGCAAAGAAAAAGACACCAAAGCTTAAATATTGTATATCTAAGTAACATCTAAAATCTCTGGTAAAGATCAGAGCTGTGCATTGCAAAATCCCTAGTATATTGAGTACCAATGACGTATTATCTATTCCATAAATAAGAGTTGAGAAAACTACATAATGATATAGAAGCAGTTTGCCTCATCCTAAAAGAGATAAAGTTTAACAATGGTGAAAACGACAGGATTAAAATGGATTATGATAAGACAAATAGCATTATTATGAATTTCTGAGAAGAGACTGCATTATCCCACTCCCACTCTGAGATGAAGTCCCAGAAACCTTAGATATGTTGGGGATAATCCTTGAGCTGAGAAGACCTGTGCCTGGTTTGTTAGGAGATGGCCCAGGCAGTTGAAGCCACTCAGAGACAATCCCTTCCTCCATCTCCAAAGGGCCAGTGCAATACAATCGGCAATGAATGAGTCAGGTGCCAAAGCAGATGAGACTGAAAGGATGATTCTGGGCACTTGAGGCATGCCTAAATTAGTACAAAAAGGACTCAAAAAGCCATGATACCTGAGGGCTTGACAGGCCCCCCAATCTCTAGTGGTAATTAGGGTATAGAGGCCAACAGGCAAGAACAGACAGCATGAATTATTGTATCAGCAGACAACCCCAAGTGAGGATGACTATGGACCTGTCACCCATGATAATTGGATGTGACATAAATCACTTGAAAATTAGAGGCTGACATGCCATTATAACCAACATACTGTTGACCGTTATAATAATTAATGCCTTTACCTCACAGATCCTTGACTTGCTAAGTTGCAATGGCTTTGATTATCACTTTTCATCTGTACACACGTCCAGTTCATATCTCCTCATTCATCTTGAATTTTCTTCCTCATGGATCATAGTGAATTAATCCCCCTAAACACATCTACTATTCTTGAACCCTCTTTTCTTCATTTTAAAATTCAACAATTATTTATTATCTACAACTTGACATCATACAAAGTTTGGGTAAATAATGATTTAGTTTCTACATTTCTGGAGCTTACTCTCACTCCAAGGAGATGAACAACAAAAAAGTAAATAAATAAATGTAAAAATACAGATTATAAGACTTCAAATGCTAAGACAAAACTAGTTATCTGAAAGAGAATTACAGGGCCACGCTACATAGATAAGAAATCCTTTCTGAGGAAGTCACATTCAAGGTAATATCTGAAAGATGACATAATGCCAGTCCCTTGACGAAGGGAGGGCGGATAGAATTACAGATAGAGGAACTAGCACGCACAAGGGCAAGCAGGGAGAGCGGTGCTAAATGAAGTTAGTGGCCAAAGAGGAATAAGTGGTAAGCCATGGTATAGACGTTTTTCTAAATGCAATGAAAAGGCTTTGATGAGTTTTAAGCAGAGGAGGGATATGATCTAATTTGCATTTTATAAAGATCTCTCTGGTTGTCAAGAGAAGATGTGGAGGGCAGGAGAGGCAACAGCGAAACTCCACTGCTTCAACCCATTTCTTTTAAACTCTTACCTTAATGGTAGCTATAATCCCATCATCAGTTGAATCTCCCTCTCGCCCTCTACTGTTCATTATACTTGCCTTATCAATTATCAGTCTTGATTTCATTGAGTCTCCCATTATTTTAGTTTCCTTTTCAAGTCCTGTATCCTTGCTGAAATGAAGATATAACCCTGCCCTCTGGATCCTCAGGACACATGATATTCTATTAGATACTCTTTCTGGCTTCCCTCTAATTTCATGGGAATGAGTATCTCTCCCACTTTTAAGAACTGATCCCTACCTGTGGGCTCTTAAGATTACTGACTACCAGCCTCTTTGTGATTTTGATTCATTCTCTTCCCTCCTCATTTATATATTTAGCAGGCAATATGCTTTAGTGGGAAAAAAAAAATCAACTTCTGAAAATAAGCATTCTCAACACAGGCCTGTTTCTCAGACTTGAGTATGTATCAGAACTGCCTGGATGAGCCTGCTAAAAAATGCATGTTGCCAGGTGATTCTGATGCAGGTGTAAAGTGGAATACATTTTGAGAAACTCTATTCTAGGCTCTGCTCTTCAACTGATTGTGCAACCTTGGGTACATCAAGACACCTGTCTGAGCATTCATTCCTTATATGAAAATGAAATAAGTTAAACCGGTTATTCTCTAAGGACATTCTCAGCACTCACATTCTCGTACTCTGTCTCTAGTGTCTAAAGAAGACTAAGAGAAAAGAGGCAAACATAATAAAACTGTATGAGCTAACAATAGTTACTACACATTTGCAAACACTTACCCTTGAGATTCCCAAAAATAGAGAAATGAAATTATAGCTTGTTATATAGTTGTTATCAAAGAGAATGAAAGAACCAAGTGCTGTAGGTGTAAAAAATAAAAGAAATAAGGGATTGTAAACTGACAAGATCCTTGCAATCTGTGAGGTCAACCAAGGGTTGCCTCCCCTAAAAAAAAAAAAAAAAAAAAAAAAGAGAGAAAGAGAAAGAAAGAAACTTCATCCTAGCACTAAACTCTGAGAAGTTCTCAACCTGAGGCCCATAGGGACAAGGTAAGGAGGTTCATGAAATCAGGGAGTCCCTTAAATTGGATAGGAAAAAAAACGTACATCTTATCTTTATTTTCTGTAATACCTAACGGAAAGTTTCCATTTTCTTTCTTTATGATTTTAGGCAATTAAACACTATCAGCAACTAGAGATTTTGTTGCAATTTATATTCACAGATTTCTTTTTATATCACATGACACCTGTTGCAAATGTCTCATTACATTGCTTATACTCATCACTACTTGAAAATGACTATGGCCATCAAACTGTTTTCTATATCTTATTAATTAATGTATTAAAAATAATTAATCTATTTGTACACCATGAATTTATTTAATATTTTGGTAATTATTTTCAATATAATTGGTTTTCTTTGTAACTTTATGTACTTCATATTACATGACTTAAAAATAGCATTCTAAGAAGAGGTCCACAGGATTCACCAGATTGCTTCAGGTATCCATCATACAGAAAGGGTTTAGAAATCACTTCAGATTCTCCCCACCTTTCCATATTTTCCCATTTTTCAATGATGGAGAACTCATGGGCTTTTGTATTAAGGATGTTTATATGGGTTTTGTAGAATATCTCTGCTCCCTGTAATTTTTCTTCGACTTCTTAATATCGCCTCAGAAGTTCTGTCAAACAATTGAAATACACTACCTACAAAGAAAAGAGCCATTTGTTGAATTTATGAATGCTATGTAAAATAAAGTGGTATATTAGTTTGCTCGGTCTTCCAATAATTTAGGAATATGCTGTGTTATGAACTGAATGTTTGTGCCTCCCCAAGATTCATATGTTAATCTCCAATATGTTGGTATTAGGAGATGAGGCCTCTGGGAGGTGACTAGGTCATAAAGAGAGATTCCTTAGGAATGAGATTATTGCCCTTATGAGACCCCCAAAAGATCCCTTCCTCTTCCACCATGTGAGGGCACAGCAATAAGAAGGCCATCTTTGAACCAGTAAGTGGGCCTTCACTAGACACCGAATCCACCTGCACATTGATCTTGGATTTCCAGCCTCTATAACCGTGAAAATAAATTTCTGTTGTTTATAAGCCAGCCAGTCAATGGTATTCCCATATAGCAGCCCAAACAGGCTAAGACACGCTGCAAATTCTAGGCTTTCTTTAAGACTCTCTAGTGTAAAGATAGCTTTTTAACTAGTATAGCCAAAACAATGATTAGTATTTCCAAAAGATGTGACCATGAAACTCTTTTCTACATAGTACTATTAATATCACAGAGAGTTAACCTTTTCAACATGACTTGGGAAATATTATTAGTAGAAAGCATAATTATTTATCAATAAGACAAATTATCAAACTTCTTTTCACTGGACTTACCTATGAAATAAATGTATCATTGAGGTCTTTGCCAAAGGGGAGTAAAGTAATATAATAAATTATATTATCTATTACAGTTTTTATAGTATATCATATTTTGTATAATATTTTAACATATATTATAATATAATATTATATATACATCAAAATAAATATTTGAAGTGCTATAAGGCAAGTAAATCCAGAGAAACATAGCCTAAGTCCATAGTGATGATCTGAATAATCAAATGTCCCTGAGACCTGAGTTTCTCAACATTAGTTTGCATAGAAAACATCTGAGAATGCTGTTAATGTGAAGAATCTGATTCTAGGTCTGGGGTGGGGCCTGAAAATCTGATGCTGCTGAACTGCAGATGACAATTTAAGTTGCTAGACCTCAGTCTATTCTTCACTTATAACAGCTTTCATAGCCAATTTTCAAATCAATAACAAAGAAAACTTATCAGAAAGTATCTTCAGACACTATTTCACAAAAGAGCAGATAAGTTCTTTATATGTCTCTTCCTTAAATCATCCTTCACCCATAGCTTAGGGCAGAACATGACAGCAGAGTTCATTTTTACAGGGAGCTAAACTAAGATAACTGGAGTAACTTATTTTCTGATGTTTTTGCTTGATTCTAAGTTTGAACTTAGAAAATGTAGAGGAATAAATGCTCAGCATGATGGTACAGTCCTCTGTATCATCAATTGTATCCTGCCAAGCTGTATCACTCTCCTTCCTGATCTTGCAACTCTTCCTTCTCTCCCGGCTTATTTGTGCCAGGTCCTTCCTTCTGCGCCCCACAGCTAGATTTACTGACATTTCTCCTTCTGTTAATTTCTTAATACCTGAAGGAACTATGATGGGAGGAGGAAATTATTCACAGAAGCTGTGATGGAGTAGAGATGGCCACAGAATTCTCTAACACTTCTTCCATCAAGAGGCAGCTTGCAATTCTCCCTTGAAGCTTGGCTGGTCTTGGTGACTTGCCTTGAATTAAAGTGTGTGTGTGTGTGTGTGTGTGTGTGTGTGTGTGTGTGTGTGTGTGTGTGTGTCCCCATTATATTATGAACTCCTAACTGGCAGAAATTGGTTATTATTTTAAATTTTTTAGCCCATATTCCAACTATCACTGTATAGTGTACATAGTGAATGCTCAATACACATTTGTTGAATTTGAAGCTGTTGAGCAGTTCATGAATTTTCAGCTATGTTCATTTTTTTGACTTAGCTGCACCATGAAGGAAACTAATTTGTACCAAGTGGGGCACATTTCAACAATTTAGACTATTACCTTAATGTTTTCATTGAACACAGGCATCTCTTAGTAGCCTCCAGGTACATTTAAATTTTAAGGTAAACGGTAGTTGCTGTCAAAATGATTTACAATCAATGCCACTGCCAATTAAAAACAAATAATTAAGATACACAAAAATGCCACAAAGTTTCAACTAAGAAAAATACAAGGGAGTGCCAGTGGATAATGGTGTGATTTGGCAAACACGGTCTCCCTTTTCTCTCCAGCAATTGTTCCGCTACAGAATCAGTCTTAAGAGATTCTTGCAGCCAGATGCAAGAGGAGAAATACACTCAACTCAACCACACTTCCGACATCCTTGTTCTGGGAAATTCAAATGGATTAATACGTCTAACTGAGAGGAACTCAAAATTCAAAAGATCCCTTGCCTGAGAGCCCTGTGGTTACCGTTTAGAACCCATCTGCACATGCAATTAAATATCCTCTTTAGAAAACTATTTTGTCATATAAAAATATAAAATGAAGAAGTACACTAACATTTGAACAAATAGCATCTTTAATAACGTTGTTATTCTGAATCTGTTCTCTGTTTATGTGAGAAAATTTTTTTTTCTTTTAACTGTAGCTGTAGTACAATTAGAAATATTTTTAAATGAATTATTCAATAATGGCTTTGCTTTATTTGGTGCAATGTAATCTTGTGAAAGTTAGCAGTTTGAAGGTTATAGTAAAAAGACTGTAGGTGCTCCATTCAAGTTCACTAAGATCTATCAAGTCCATTAACATTTCTCTGTGCCCATCCCCTGACTTCTCTGGGCTTGGCTTTTACAAAAGCTGTACCTGCATCTCTTTGGATGAGTGTCTTCAGGCTTTTGAAGCTTCTTTGCACAAAAGAGCAGAGAACTAGCAGTGCCTCGGTGTTTCTGTCGCTTCTTGGTAGTCTTAAGCCAATGACCGACTAACATGTGACTATGAAAGCCCAACTCCTCTGTTTCATGTTGGAACAAACCCTGAAGCACAATGAAGGCCCATATTCCTGTAGAATCAGCCTGAGGTTGGGACTGTACCTGCGACTGTCCCTTGCAAGACTTCTTCTCTATTCTTATTCTACTTCCCTCACTCACTTATCTGTCATCTCTGGGAACATTTCCTTAATAAATCACTTGCACACAAATCCTCATCCTCAGATGGGCTTCTGGAAAATCCAACCTGAAACAGAGGCATCACCCTAATTCTAGTAGTAAGGCCATCAAATTTCTATTTGAAGACACTAGTAATGGCGTAGAAGTCACCAGTCAGTGGAGATGGTTGTTTAATAAGGCAACCAGCTTCCCCTCCCTACTCTGACACTTACATTTCATTTCTTCTAGGAACCTGTCATCCACTTTCCACTATTTTGCCCCCAACTGTACTTTCTCCTCCTCACCTCCTTTTTGAATTCATTCTTCACAATAGTTTACTATTCTTCATCTTTGTTAATAGCTTCTGTATATTACCTGAGGATAGTAAAAAAGGATATATATTGGAGACAAAGGAGATCTGAATTCTATGTCCTATCTCTTCTGGTTTCTCTCTAAGTAGGCTCAGCATTTTTCCATGGGTCACTTCATTAGAATTTTGAACGGGACATTATTGTGCAGAACTGTACTTTACATGGCAAGATATTTAATATACCTCACTCTCTCCACGAGATATAATAGCACACTTCTAAATGCTTCCAGGGAGATATTATCACCCACCAAATCCCTCTACCTTTGTGAACCAGTAAATAAGCAATAATTCTTCCTATTGTCCATGATTTAAAGTTACTCTTCAACTCACCTACTTCCTTCTCTGGCCTTACTTTCATCCATGATGATCAGAGATGGAGGCCATTTGATATAGAAAGAACATTTGACTAGAGGAGTAAAAGCTTCCAAAATGACAATTTCCCATGTGATAAATGTAAAGTTTATTTTATAGGATTGGTGGAAGTATGTTTTAAAAAACTATTATTACCTGCCCATAATTTAAACCAGATATTTAATGAATGTGAGATAATTAAAGTAACCTTAGGTTCAATTTAATTAGGCATTTGGACACAATAGCACATTTAGGAATGCCACACTAAAAATGATCAAGAAATTATTTTTATAATATGATATAATTATTAGATTTATTGTATTACATACTTAATAATGTCATGGTAAAATGATTAAGTGAAACTAACTCCAAAAAATGCTAGGGTATACAACTGTAGGTCTATAGAGATTTTTGTTAGTACTATAGTCCATTTAGACAATAAATTACTAAAATAATATTACAGCATATTATAGTTTTCCTCGAGCTAGATCACAAAACAAACATGAGTACCTCCGTTCATTACTTTAAGAAATCTCTAATAAAGTTGTGCATTATCATACTAATGGTTAAATCAGATGATAGAAACTTATTGATTTTTAAATAATTGAATATCAAAAGCTACTTTTCATCTCTAATGTTGAGAGAAAAGTGGTGGGGCAGACACGGGATAAATCTGCAATATCTATATTTGATATAAATTCTGAAATCTATCCTTTATGTCATGTTATCTATGACATAAAGTCATAATATAAAGTCTCTTAATGCCTGCATAGCTTACAGCTATTCTCCCTATACTTCTTGAAGCAAGAAGGATAACTAAATCTGCTACCTTTTCCTTGGTAGAGATTATAAGAGCAGAAGGGGAGAAATAATATACATTATTCAGGTAGAAATAATATACATTAATGCCAGTAACTGTGGCAGACTCATCTTGGACCTGAGGGACCTGTGATGATAAAGAAAGAGCATTGGGGGAAGAATGGTCACCATATGGGCACATGACTCTCATTACATATGGGCACATGACCCTCATTACAGTTTATGTTCATAATTCACCAATTTACCTTTGAGCCTCCCAAAAAGTTACACATCCTCTGCTGCTCCTCAAAATAATTATCATTTTTCTTTTACGTAAAATTCCTGTGTAAAGATTGCCATTAATATTCTTATTTATTGATACTAGTTAGTAACAATCGATAGTGGTTCATTCAACAAATATTTATTGATTGAATGAATGAACAACAGTTAAAGAGCCTCTAGATATTTTAATTTACTCTAAATTGATATGGTTTCCATATTTAGAAAGAAAATTATGATTTGATGAAGTTCAGTGTTTTCATTTTTGCTTTATTTTTGGTAGGTTAATTCCTGATATGGATGATCTTTTCTAGTTCAATCGGCTGGACAAGAGATGTGGTACCACAAAAAGACTGCTCAGTTGGAAATCAAGACCTTTAGTTCCTATTTCTATTTCCTCTGTCAAATAGTCATGTCATCTTGTCATTTAACTCCTAGGGGGATTCATTTCCACATTTACAGAAAGACAGAAAGAATGTCAAGATGCTCTTGAATGTATCTCAACAGTCATTACCTTTGTTGAGGCATTATCTTATCTCATCTGAACTGACATTAGCCTCCTAGGTGACCTCGCCTCCTTTATTCTCCCTATCCACATTCTACTTCACATACAGCCACCGAATGTTTCTTCCAAAAATGCACAAAATAAATTTTAAAATATCATACTATTTTTTAAAACACATTTATCGCAATTGAGGGAAATATCATTCATCCACATTCTACATCCAGTCTATGTTTCCTGTATCCTCTTCAGTTGTTTTCCAATTGCCAAACCCTCAAAATCTATGCTATAGTCATATCAAACCCCTCGTTGTTTCCTGACCACAACTGTTTCATGACTTCCCACTACCCAGCATTTGCCTTATCAGCCAATAGGCTGAAGGCTACAACAAGGCAAATACATATCTTTTCAGCTTAGTATTGTTAGCACCTAACAGAGTGTCTGAATACAGTAGGTGTTTGATAAGTGTTTAGAGAGAGCTGGATGTGAGTGCCCCATCATACCTATGTTGGCATGCAAAATCCTTTTATTTTCAAGGCCAGTCAATATCAAGTCCAACCCCAACTCATCCCTGGTCAAGCAAAGGTTGTGTCTTCCTCTTTCTGTTCCAGTAGCACATCGTACATACCCATGCAGTACTTATTATATAGCTTTGCAACTATTTATTTTTTTACACATCTATTTTTCCCATCCAAATGTCATCTTCTAACTCAAGAGAGCTAGATACATGGTAGAACTCAGTCAAATTTGGTTGAGTTAAATACACTAAGAGTCCTTTCAACTCTGAAATCTAATAATTTTAAGAATTTTTTTTTTCAAAAAAAATGCTAAAGATGTTAGAGTGAATTACTTATGAATATAAACTGGTATAAAGTTAAAATCATGAAGGAAATTGGCAACGCATGTTAGAATAAGTACAGCTAAGAATGGCAGATGCTACTTTGAACTGTATGAGTTAAAAGAGCCTATTAGACACTCTGAGCATTTACTATAACTCTTTTGCTTTGAAACCAGTTCTAAATAATACAATCGAAGCAAAAGAAATTTTAGCTCACTCATTTTACCTTGGCTCTAGAATATTTTAAAGTTAACATTCCAAATACTTCTTAGAGTATTCTGAACTAGGCCTTTTTTTTAAGATAGAGAACACAGTCACCATTTCTGAGTCCATTTATGAACAAGTTATATACTTACTATTAGGAAAATACTATCTTTAAAACAATTTCATGTTCAATATTTATACTATTGCTCTTGTGGACCCGGAAAAGAAAGATTCATTTGATGTGAACCCCGAGGAGGAATTTGTCAGCTGAGATAGACCCCCCAAAGTCAACCAAGGGCCCAAATTTTATAAATAATAAGAGTCTAGTGGCCATTCGCTGACAGGGCTCCTTTTGTACTCTGTATGCAGGAAAGTACCTCAGACTGAAAGCTCAGCTCCCGCACTCTGCTCTGCTTGTTTCCACCCTGAGTCAACAAGAGCAGGGAAACCCCAGTTTCTTCTTTCAATCAATAGACTGAGACTTGCCCTGGCCAATAAGAATTGTACAATTTGGATACTTCATTTACATAAAACAGATCTAATTGAGAACTTGGGCAGGAACTTTCACTATAAAAGACAGCCTCCTCTTTGTCTCAGTGGAAGGCAATTTAGATTTTTACCTGAAACTGTGACTCCCGGGCTATAGCTCTTTCTTGCTCAGATAAATGATTTTTATTCTTTATTATAGTTTAAAATTAATTTTAGTTTTACACACTTGTAAAAATAATTGGATAAATATCCTTTATCATCACTAGAGAGGATGGCTTTAGCACTCTCAGAAATGTTACATATTGCAAAAGTTAGTTCTACAATGTCCAAATATTCAACAATAGGTAGCAATTATTATTTGTTAGGTCCTAGTTCATATCTGTGAAAAATACTTTTTCATGAGGGCAATGTAACTAATTTTGCAAAGGTGAAGGAGCTATAAGGAAAATAATCACACCATAATGGAAATACTAAATGTTTTCTTATCGCTTTACCTTAAACACGGTGCTTGTTCATTTTTTAATCCTTAGAATTCAGTGAAAATATTTTAGTTACTACTAATTACTTTAAAATTACTAATTTAATAACATCTTAATAATTTCTTTCTTTTCCAAATTTCTTATTAGAGAAATATTACTATTTGTGCCAGTTATTTAGTGATTTTTTTTTTCCCCTCAGATTCACACTCACTCACTCTTTTACAGTCTGTTTTGTGACGCTGAGGCTCAGGACTCTGGCAAGCCATGTTTCCAGTTTGCTGTCTGACTCCCTGTTAAGATCTGGCAACACTGAGCATGATAGGGACACTGCAGGACTGGAGGAGGGAGAAAGGACTTATTTGTATTTGCTTCTTGTGGACTTACGGTTCCTATTAGCAATACCCCAGACTTGCTTCTTCATGCCTATAGCAGCGCTCATTTTTAGTTAACAGCTGTTGAATCCAGCTTGCATTTTGTTTGTTTTTCCCAACATTTACAAAATCACCTTCATTGCACCCCTGCCATAGCAATACCAGCACCAACTAGATGACAGAGCTCTGGGACTCAGTTCTGTTGGACATCTTCTGCTATCTCATAGACACAAACATCAATCAATCAGTGCCCCCTCCTTGGAAGTCTAAGTTCTAGCTCAGTAAAGTCCACACTTCTAAATTTTGGCAATTCTAATCTTTTCTCAGTGCTAAGAGTGGTAGCTACTTTCTGCAGTTGCTACCTCTGTTCTCGTATTACTTGTCCAGTTTTCTAATATCTAATCACAATTCTTTATGAAAATTTCCTCCTGTTAAAATAACTAGAGTGACTAGGTATTTACCCCAAAGACTTGAAAATACATATATCCGAAAAGATATTTGCACACCGATGTTCATAGCAGCATTATTCATGGTGGCCAGAACATGGAAGCAACCGAAGTGTCCTACAATAGATGATCGGATAAAGAAGCTGTGGTACATATATACAATGGAATATTACTCAGCCATAAAAAGAGATGAAATACTGCCATTTGCAACAACATGGATGGATCTCAAGATAATCATGCTAAGCAAAATAAGCCAGACAGAAAAAGTTGAAAACCTAAAAGCAACAAATGAACAGGACAAACAAACAAAGACTCATGGACATGGACAATGAACTAGTGGTTACCAGAGGATAGGGAGTGGAGGAGGAGGGAGGTAGATGGATTAAAAG